>NC_056728.1:401937342-402089842 GCF_019279795.1 Protopterus annectens
TCATCACCTCACCTTCTCTAATGCAATAAACTATAACAAGAACAATAACAAGCTATATTCAGCCCTTTTCTTGGACCTGTCAAAGGCTTTTGACATGGTTAACCACCATCTTCTCATCAACACCCTGGCAACAATGTCCCTAGGTAATCAACCTCTCCAATGGTTTGAATCCTACTTGCACAATAGACAACAATCCATCTTATGGCAGAACAAACTCTCAAATCTCCTACCCAACACTCTAGGTGTTCCACAGGGGTCTATCTTGGGACCACTTCTGTTTTCCATTTTTATCAATGACCTCCACAGTGTAATTCCTGAAGCCATCTGCATTCAATATGCAGATGACTCAACGTTGATCTGCACTGGTACCTCGCAAACAGAGCTGCTATCAATAACTCAGAGTACTTTCAACCTAGTAGAGAACTGGCTTGCCACTCGCTGTCTGATTCTAAATTCTAATAAAACAAAACTCCTACTTTTCACCCCCACTCAAAGATCCACTGCGTTATCCCTCTCCATTAAGGCTAATAACGGTACCATTATCTCTCCAGATGCTCATACAAAACTACTAGGAGTTATTATAGACAACAATCTTAAGTTTGATGTGCACGTCAAGGAAACAATCAAAACCATTAACAGAAAACTGTGCTCACTTTATAGGATAAAGCCATTCCTTAGCCCATATGCTAGGACCTCCATTGCCCACTCCAATCTACTCATTACACTATACTATGCTTCCCCTTTACTAGCCAACCTAAATAAATCTGATCTTAATAAACTTTCAAGCTGCTATAATAACATAGCTAGATTTGCAACTGGTCTACCCTATAGAACACATCACTGTAAAAATCTAAATTATCTCGAATGGCTAGATCTACCCAGGCAGATTCAGTATAATCAACTCATTGTTGCTCACAAAGCTCTTAACCAACCAGATAATACACCTGCCCTGAAAAACATCATCTACCCCCACTCCAACTCTAGATCACTCTGGTCATCTAACAGACTATTAGAGCAAACCATCAAATCCAACAACTCAGCTGGTGAATCCCTGTTCACCAACTCTGCTGGCAAAATTTGGAATTCCCTTCCTTTTAACATTACCCTGGATACCACCCTATCTCAATTTAAAATAGCTCTCAAGGAGTATTTCAAGTCTCAGTGGATATGTCCCTGCTTCAAGCCTGACTAAATCTTTATGCATACTGGTGTATCTATCCTATGTCTGTAAGTGATACTCAAATATCTTTGTTAAGACAGTTTAGAAGATTGTTACACTGTACAAATTTAAATGTACTATAACATGTGGTATATTTCCATAAATTTAACTAGACTGTAAAATGTGTCATATTTGTATTATGTTATGATTACTCCTGTTCTACATTACATTGTAATGATTGTATATGTATACCTTTGGAGCTTTTCTCCCCAGGCCTCCGCTGAAAATGGGCATGTATCCAGTTGGACTATCATGGTCAACAAATGGAAATTAAAATAAAATAAAATAAATAAATAAAATACATTTATTTCTATTCACTTTTGGACCGTGACTAATACCGCAGTCATTGTTCTGCATGAGGCCATCCTGGAGTATACTGACATCATCTGGGGATTCAATGATTGCAACTAGTTTGCAGTCATCTGCAAACATAGTCAGCCTTAACCCCTTAGTTTTGACCTGAACTTCTGAAAAATATATACCGAACAGCAGGAGGATGAGCACTGATCCCTGTGGCACCCCGCTGGTAACAGGTCTTCTGGTTGATGTGGAGTCACCCACCTTAATAGTGTGTGTCTGGTTTGTGAGCCAGTTGGCAACCTATCTTCCAACAAAAGGATTTACATTCAGGTTGCTAAGTTTATTGGTAATGCCTGGATGTGGGATTTGCCAAGTCGAGGTATGCTGAATGCATAGATTTGCCCTCATCAATGGCCTTGGTCACATTTTCAAAGAAATCCACTAGATTGATCATAGTCCGTTTTTGTTATCTATTTCAGGAAAAATTATCTGTAGTCTGCTTGGGGTATAACAATATATATGCAAACACTTCCAAACAAAAATCCTAAACCTTCTGGACTTTGTCATATACTTGGGCACAACACACATGTCCCAATGTTGATTTGCTCATTGCCTTTCCAGTCACACTGCCCAATCCTTTCCAACATCCTCTGATTGAGTTTTATAGTTATAATAAAATGTTTTATATGTCCTAGTATTTATCTCTTTTTTAACAGTAACTTCAGTTCTAGATTTGACTACAAACTCTACACTCTCATTTTTCCTTCTTTTTGTCCATATGCTGATTTCAGTGCCTGGTAGGACAGGCAGTCTTTAATTTATGTTTGGCCTTATCCCAAGCTTTTACCTTTCCCTGTCTATTGGTAAAATTTCTTTTCTCCATTTCCATCTGTTGCTTAGTTGTATATCTCAACTTGTCTGTTGGTAAAATGTCCTTTCTCCATTTCCATCTGGAGTTAGATCTTAGAAGATTTCCTTCTACCTTATGAAAATAATATTCTGCATGGTTGTTGTTATTCTCCTTATGGATCTGCTTCCAAAATCCTACTCTGTCCTTATTTCTTGAACTTCCCATCTGGTTCATCATCTCTCTCTACTTTGATTTATAATCTTTTTTCATATATATGAGCCTAAAGTGTCCATTCAAATCAGATTGTCCTAAACCACCTTGTCTATGGGGAAGAACATCTTCTCCCACTTAAGTCTTGCTATTTTCCCCTCCCAAATAAAAGTCCTTCGATTCTTTATTAATTCACAGCTTCTTAAAAATATGCCTAACCTGTATACAAATCTAAAGGGGCTAAACTTTTTCACTGCTTGTAACTTGCTATCCATATCCATAATAAAGAGCATCCAGTTTTTCAGTTTTTGTATTGTTGTTTATTTGGTCTCTTCCAACATATCCTTAGTTGTCATAACAGAATCCTTCTTAATCCGTACCCCTAAATACTTCATCTTGTGTGCCCATAAATATGTGAATTAATTTATGGGCAAGTACATAGTTTACTGCTATAGGCTTTATTTTATCTTCATTAACTTTGTGTCCCAAAAGACTTGAAACTGTCTCAAAATGTTCCACATCACCAACATTTCCTTTTCTGGATTTATCAAGTACAAAATAATATCATATGCAAATAAAGCTAACTTTTCTTGATTAACATACCATTCTATCTTTGAATTTGTGAGTCCCTTATTTTTCTTTGACTCTAAATATAAATCAGATAAGAAAAGGAAAAAGGACACCCCTGCCTAGTTCCTCTATTCAGACACAGCTTATATCTTATGAACCATTTTTCTGAGACAGAACACATAGGCATCTTTCATGGCTGAAAAGGCTTGACACAGATACCCATGGACAAGTTTTTAACAGAATGAGGTCAGAAAGTAAGAGAGAGAGAGTGCGCTGCCAGTCTATCCTGATAACTAAGATTTTTGCGGCCACTGATCTTATTAGTTATGAAACTCTGAGATATCTGAAGTTGAGTGATATGTTTGGACAAATACATGACAAAAGTTGAATTATGTTCAATAAAGGGTTTGCTGAGATATGAATAAAGTGGAATTAAGACTTCTTCCATTTAAGGGGAGATGTCCTTGGAAATTAGATGAGCCACACAGAAGTCTTTCTGAACTACAATAGAGACATGAATGTTAAAAGGTAAGAAACTATCAGAAAGCGTTACTAGAGCCCTTATAACATTGTGTGATTGAAGTGATGTGTTACCTATGCATTATGTGAAAATGTTTGTTTACTGAATGAACTTTACTTTGGAAACAAAATATGACCAGTTGTAATATAAAATGTCACTGCTTTATGGCCTTAACAAGGGGTGATGATACAACTGAAGGAGTGCAAAGAATGGCCATATTTGTGAGGTTAAGCTCAAAAGTAATGGAACTCATAGCAGAATGGTTAACTATTTGTAAAATGGGGTTAGCATTTATAATGACAAGAAAGCACAAGGAATCATGAGCATGGGCAGTGTAGCTTAGCCAGGTTACTGATGGGTAGTTGAAGTTCCCAGTAGAACAGTAACAGGCTTAATGCACATTTTGGCCAAGCTAATTTTCATGCTCAGAAGATAAAGAGGGTATTCAATAGAATGAAGTTGTAATTAGTCTTGTTTAAGGTGGTTTAGATATCTAGAAGTTCAAATTTGATGCTGAGTGGAAATTATCTTGAGGTGATGATACTTTTGACAAATGCTGATATCCTCCCACACCAAATGCTTGTATTACTAATTATAGAAGTCTGCTTAATGGTTTGATACGTATATTCTGTAAGGATATGCTAACAATCAAGCATATGCTAGGTATAGTACTTAAGGAGCAGATTCATAATAAAATATAGAAAGTGGTATGGTGTCTATCAATTATTTGTATTTAATTTTGAAATGGTACTCCCGCAAATCACAACAAAAATGGATTTTTGAACAGGAGCTTAGTTGCCATCTGTTTTTTGCTTTAGAAAGTAAAAAATACTGATATCTATTGTGTAGTACAGTATGACACTTAGGCTGTTCATAGGATCATGGGATCATAGGAAGTTACTAGGCTAATGGCCCTAGGGCCCTTACAAGTTTAGCCAAGTTCTATGCTTATTTCCACAATTAGCACCTAATGCCCATGTCCAAGACTTTTGTACAGTGCGTACCTCTTAAAAACTGTTATTAGTATTTACTTTATTTCTTCACTTGGTGTAGTTCCTTTTTCTACTACTGCTGGTAGTTTTTCTATTTGTGCCTCTCTTTCCTGATATATAAAAAAATCTGTCCTTACTTAAATCTTTTTAGCATTTTATAGCTTTTGGCTATGGTGGAAAAAGGCCCAGCAGGTTTTAAAAAATATGTTCAATATGGGCACACACTTCCTATGTTGGATGCCCACACTATGTGTGTGCTTTGTCTGGGACCGTTACATCTCTAGAAAGATTGTTACATATGCCATGGATTCAACCCCATGGCACTTGTAGAATGCAAAAACAAGGTTGTCTTGGAGGGCCTTTTACCTTCTGCCTTTGGAGAGGTTATAACTGGAGATCAATCTCCAGAAACTTAACAATCGAAAACTTTTTCTCCAAAACCTTCTACATTCTCCACAGCTTTAGAGTCATCCAAGAAAAGAGCCAAGATGGATCTGACCTCACCCTCAGATCCAAAAAAAGAAGAAAAAAAAAACGGTGGACCTGACTTCCCGGGATCTGACAAAAAAGGTATCGGATCCAAACACTTCCAGTCCTACTGGTTTAGGTGTTATTCACCTACCCAGAACAAGATATTCACCTTCTGTGGATCTGGTACTCTCAAGGTGCCAATGTGTGTGTGTGTGTGTGTGTGTGTGTGTGTGTGTGTGTGTGTGTGTGTGTGTGTGTGTGTGTGTGTTGTTTATGGTCTCCTGATACATTTTCCAACCCAAAACAACACCAACACAGCTCATCGAACATGCCAGCAGTTGTTTTCTTCAAGATAACGGTACAGTGTGGATTGAGGAATTTGACCTTTTTTCATTGTAGTGCAAGCTTGGCATTGGCATGTATAATTAACAGGGGAGTAGAGGTGTCTTGTCCCCTGCAAAAAACAAGGTTTGTTCTTTTATTTTGGTTGTTTCAATGGGCTGCTGATTGAAAAGTTGTGCTTGATCAGTTGCCATTCAATGGCTTGCAGTTTCGATCTGTCAGAGATTCATGTATATGTATATATATATATATATATATATATATATATATATATATATATGTATGCATTTTATATATATATATATATATATATATATATATATATATATATATATATATATATATATATATATATATATATCTGTGTGTGTGTGTGTGTGTGTGTGTGTGTGTATATATATATATATATATATATATATATATATATATATATATATATATATATATATACACACACACACACACACACACACACACACACACACACACAAATATATATATATATGTCTACTTTGAAACATCTAAAACCCATAACATCTAATTTCATAACATTGAGACCAGAACATCTAAAACCCAAAACATCAAATTTCATAATATCTAACACTACAAATCACAAGAAAATAATATCTCCTCCACATATAATGACACCAAACTACCAAACACACTTTTTACTACATTTCTGCAGGGGGGCAAGCTCCCCTGTACCCTCCATGTGGGGGGCTCCACCCCCCTCACCCTCCGTAAATTAAATGTACCAACTCCAAGATCGCACTACAGTGGGAAAAAGTTAATTTCCTAACCCCACTGTATCAAGCCCCCTGCAAAACATGTTAAAATATGTTTAGTGGCTATGAGCATTTCAGTGAAGTTGAAATGTTTGTCATTTGACTTCACTAAAATGCTCAGTTCGGCATTTACTGTGGTCGGTGTTGTGATTTCCGAACATTTTCTACGGATATCTGCACTTTCGGCCACAGTAGTGTCGAACATGTGATAGTAAACTATATATATATATATATATATATATATATATATATATAAATATATCCACACACAGACACACACACACACACACACACACACACACAATTTTTCTCTCAATTTTTTTGCATATATTAAGTTTATACAAGTAAAGCTAGTTACTAGATTGAATTATATATTCAGGCAATATCTAAAATCTGTCTTGTCATTGCTGCAAGTAAAAGTAATTAAAATTAATTTGGTTTATATTGTAAGTCAATAGTGAATATCTAAGCATAAATTCTGCATTACTGTTCTGGGAAAATTGATGTAGTTGATAGTATTAAGTTTCACTTTTCTTCCTCAATGTGCAATGAAGCAGAGTTTCCTGTATCAGGTTAAGAAACATTGTTCCCATACTAAATCATTCTTAGACTCTACCTGACTATTTTAAAATGTATGCATGTATGTAAATCACTCTTAATGAGGATAAGTAGCAGGTAGTCACTAATTTGTCATAATTCCTTTGCACATTCTCTTATTAAAATACTGATTAATTATATCACGTAATAAGCTCATCAGCTGCAACATTTTATTCACATAGTTTTACTTGCTTCCTTTGATTTAATACATTTTGAGTAACATACAGATTTTGGAGTGCTTATTAAATCTATATATACTTCACATGTCTTACTAAAACTTGATATGATTTCAAGTACTGCAGATCATTTCTCTTATCAAAAAACTATCTGACTTTAAAAGACCTCAGAATTTAAACACAAATGCTTTTCTTCCTACAGTTCTATATTCTGTAGTTAATTTGCAACAATACAGCTAGTGTTTTAAGAAGTGGCTTCAAATGAATTTTAGTAAGTATGGCCTTAACTCATGTTTTCAAATCGTAACCCTAACCCTGCCTAAGCTCAGCATTACTCATTACCTTATGAACAAGGCATTTCCCCTAACAGTACCACTACATGAAACACACAGCTCCATTTCCATACAGAAAGTAGCACAACACTAAAGCTATTCCCTTACCTAGCCATTACTCTGTGTCTAACCTGCAGACACCCAGAAATACACTCCCACCCCAATGCTGAAACTTTCTGTATACCCAGCACTTGGAATTACCTCACACAGCTACTTAGCATTATCCAAAACACATCCTATACACAGCACACAAAAGTCAACATTGCCCCATTCAACAAAGTTTGCACTCACATAACACAAGGAATGATCAAAAACACAGTAGTACATTCTGTCAACCAAAGCAACATTTGATTGAATGAACTACAACCATATACATACGTATGTGACAGAGAATAAAGAAACACAGTTCAGAGCCCAAGAATATTCAAACAGAACAGAGAGAATAGAATAGAGAGTACTTGGAATGCAGTTATGAAGGCAGTATTAACATGTAACATATTTTATCCAGTATTTTGAAAACATGTGCCCTTAGTTGTTCCTAATTATTTAGGAATCTATCCAGCCTGTCAACTTGCTTTTCCTCATGCTTGCAGAATTGAACACCTTATTTGCACCATTGTCCTCATTCCCCAAATCCCCTACTTTCCCATTCCTATTCCATCCATCAGCACTCTTTCACATCACCAGTGGAACACCCTCTGGCCAAACAATCTATCCATCTCTGGATCCACTTACGGGTGAATTTTCATATCGCTGTCACAAAACCTCCATTAACCTTTGACATCATCAACTGCTGAAAGAAAGCATTCCTCTGTTTTTTTTAAGATCATCCAAGTCTGGACAGTACACTGATTCTAGAACACCACTTTATCATTACATTACAATCCCCCAGTACCCACCTCCTCCCCTCCCTAACACATTACACTCATTAATTCATTAGTATGGTATTCTCCATCAGTATGTCCACCTCTGTTTTTATTCCACTCTTCATATCTACAGGCCCAATTTTACTACTACATATCCTTTATTTCTCTGCTTCACTACTTCTTCCTTAATTTTATTTCCTGTAAATTGCTCTCTGTGCCTTCTCCTTCACTTAAAGCATTCAGGCACACATTGTCTTTTAATGAGAATCATCAGGCCACTGACTCTCAAAATCACAGCTAGGATTCTTCTCCCATCTTCTTTCCTTGTACTCCACTTCCATATAACATCATTACTTAGCTACATCTCCTTCCCTAAACTCTACCCTCCTTATGTATACCTACCAACAAAGCACCAGTTTGCTGCTGTCATTCTCGGACCTTGCTTGCACCACTTCACTGGACCTGGAGCTACATCTAAGAGCCTATGGGTATCCATGGGTAGCAGTTTAATCTCCTTTGCACACTGTATAACCTGACAGCCTATTCAACCATGCAAAAATAAACCATTAAGCTGACCGGAGAATGACAAATTCTTGTTGATATTAAAAGAATGAAAGTGGTAAGTTGTATTGTATTTGTTTTTATTTTGTCATTTCCAATTCTCCTGCTGGCTTAACAATTAATTTTGTAAAGTTTTATATATGTTAAGTTTCCAGTTTTTGTGTTTTTCCTACTCAACCATGGGTGAAATGTTTACTCAGCAGCCCATATTCTACTGAGACACCACAAGTTCCCCTTCTCAAGCTTCCATTTTTTTCTGTCCCAGTAATTATTCTCCTTCTCCTGTCTTCAGCCACCCTGTACATCTGCCTTGCTCCACCTCACCCTCATCAAGCCTTACTATAATTCACCCTCCCCAGTCCTTACTTGGCCTCACCCTCCCCAGGCCTTAATATACTTCTCCTTCACCAGGCCTCATTATAATTCACCCTCCCCAGGCCTTACTATACTTCTTCACAAGGCCTTATTATAATTCACTCTCACCAGACCTTACTATACTTCACCCACACCAGGCCTATATAAAAATGAGCACTGTGACGTGGTCTACCCTCAGATTACTGTGTATAAAATATAATTTGTATTTTAATGTTCCCACCATTGAGTTGTTTTTTTTCTTGCTCATATTTAAGAACATCATGACTCACAAACACACACACACATGCACAGGCAAAGAATATCATTTTTATCATGTTAAAATGCATGTGAAATCATTTAAGAGGATATATGAGTAATTGTTGAAATAGGCTATTATGAAGACTTTCCAGATCATTACATTATAACTTGGTGATTGTGTACACTTCATAATAATCAAACACTAACAAACTGCCATTGTCTACCTTAGATATTGAGTTACATATGCATTGTCATTAAGGCTTTATGTACTAGTGATACAAAACCTTCTTTTGCTATTTATATGCTCCCGATCAGGTGCCTTGCACATAGACACCAAGCATTGCTATACAGTATTGTGGTGTTCAATGTGTATGGCTGAAATGAATGGTGCACAGTGATACTGTTGTACAAAGGCATGCATTGCACTCTATTCTGCACTTGGAACTGGCTCATAGACATGGCTCTGTTCTGAATTACACATAGTCAATGCAATGGCAGAGACATTTTCCACACAATAATTAAACACAGATGATACGCATGAATCTTTCCATTTATTCATTAAGGTGATCTTTTACATTATGTAGGGCATCACACAGTTTTTGCCAACATATAACCACATTATGTACTGCTTGCAAACCCTGTATGCCTGACCGAATCTAAGAAACGTAGCAATACCACGTAGGCTCTGTGACAATTCATGTTCTACCTTAGATCATTTTATAGGCATCACATACCCCCATATAGACTAACAAGTGATTATGAGTGTGCCAGTGCTTTCTTTACTACACTTTACTGCTTTATTCTCCTCCCATATGGATTGGCAGCAACTATAATAGTCTGCCTGATTAAAACTTAATTTCATCCATTGATTTACAGGTGATTTGATGATTTCTACATTACAATGTACTAAAGCAATTCATCTCCTGTGTTGTGGCTGCAGCTGTGATCTCTGAGGCACTATACATCATTTTTACACGCATTTACCGTTGCTTGGATGTCTGTTAAGCTAATATGTAGTATTCATAACTATTCATATATGTACTGGCTGCAGCTGTGGTACTCACAAAAGTTAGTTATGAGCATGTGAGTTCCTGATTGTGACTTACTTCATTTTCACAAATATCAAATTTAGAGTCTGGAGGGACGTATATGTGGCCCTTTTGAAAACAGTTACAAATGTTAAATGCAGTTGTTTTAGTAGTGCATGTATTTCATGATCCTCTGTAAAAGAGTTGCCAAGATTAAACGCATTTGTTTTTTGTTTTGTGTGTATTTCAGCTTTGCTGGTACCACCACAAACCATATAAATACTGGCAAATGATATTTCTTTGTGGGTCTCTTTGGAATAATTTCCAGACATGTTGTAGATATTTTGCTGGCCCTCATACAGTTCATCAAACAAATCCTACACAAATGCACTGGCCGGAGTGTTCCTTGTATGGACTTCCTCAGTATATTATCTAAGATTTCAGCATTGTCATTAAGGATTTATGTACTAGTGAATAACTGGTATTTCTATCAACAGGGTCATCATTTTGTCACATTCCTTATAAGAGTGGCTAGAGTTAAGGGACTATGGGTCACATTGCTGGTTATATTTCATTATATTAATATACATTACTAGCTACTGCTGTATGCATTTTGACATAACAGTTATTTTATTTATTTATTGTCAAAACCAATCCACCCATTCAACCCATATTTAGGACAATTAGAACCAAGAAAAACTTCAACTTGGATCTATTCCTAAGTGAACTTAGAGCATGTAATTGGTCCCCCTTAAAACTCCTTTCTCTAGATGAAGCTGTTGATTACTTTAATGCTAATTTCCTAGCCATACTCAACCACCATGCTCCTACCTGCTCTATTAGGATAAGAACTAAATCTGCTCCTTGACTCTCTAAGGAAACTAAGGAAAACATCCATCTCAGAAGTAAATACTGGAATAAATCACGCTTAACTAAAAACCCTGTTGACCTCCAAAACTTCAAACAACTGAGAAATGAAACAAAAAAAGCTATACTGTCCGATAAACAAAACTATTACCTACGATCTCAACAGACCCACCATAATAAACCACAAAAGTTCTGGGCAAGTATTAATCAATTATTACATCCTGGTCAATCTATCACACCTAACCCACAAGACACTGGCAAGGACAATCCCAAACAAACTGCTAATGCCTTTAATACCTTTTTTCACCAAAGAAATTCAAACTCTTGCCAGTCAGCTCTCTCCTCAAAACATAACTATATCTAATTCTGACTCTAACCCACCACCTACATTTCTCTTCCAACCTGTCCCAACAGCATTCATTCTCACCCTTATCCAAAAACTCAAACCATGCACTCCTTCTGCTGACCAACTACCCGCAGAATACTTACATTTTGCAGCCAAATCTATTGCTTACCCCATCTCCATTCTCATCAGTAGAACCATCACTGAAGGACATATCCCCAAACTCTGGAAAGTCTCTCATATTATTCCCCTTCATAAGGGGGGAGACTCCACTGAACCCTCCAACTATCGTCCCATAGCCCTACTTTCTCCTTTATCTAAAATCATGGAAATATGTATCCACAGGCAATTGCTAGACACCTTCTCCATAATAACCTGCTTTCCAACTCCCAACATGGTTTCAGACCTTCCCATAGCACTACTACTGCCCTCCACTCCTTTATAGACACCATCAACAAAAAATGTAAACTTAACATGCTTTCCTCTGCACTTTTCATTGACCTTTCCAAGGCTTTCGACATGGTAAATCACAATATACTCATAAACATTGTCAAATCTCTGTCACTTGACATACTAGCTATAAAATGGTTCCAGTCCTACTTAAATAACAGACATCAAGCTGTGCTCTGGAACACCATTCTTTCTACCCATCTACCTGTTAATATTGGTGGCCCTCAAGGGTCCATACTGGGCCCTCTCCTGTTTTGTGTATTCATCAATGACCTTCACCAAGTAGTTCCCCAAGCTACATGTATACAATACGCTGATGACTCTATACTTATATGCTCAGCCACTTCTGTATCTGAACTTCACTCCCATACACAAGACATATTTAACTCTGTAGAACTATGGTTTACAAAACGCTGTCTCCTACTAAACCCTAAAAAAAAATAAACTTCTCCTTTTTACACCTACCAGTAAATCTCCCCAATAGACTTCACTGTAACATCCAATAATGGTACTCTTATATCCCAAGATCTTACTACCAAACTGCTAGGTATCACCATAGACAACAACCTTAACTTTGATACCCATATCAGCAACACTTTGAAAACTACTAATAAAAAAATAGGCTCTCTTTATAGGATCAAACCCTTCCTCACTCCTACAACTAGAATAACTATTGCCCACACCCATCTAATCTCTACCCTTCTTTATGCCTCACCCATATTTACTAATCTGTCGAAAAATAACCATAAGAAAGTAGAAAACTCCTACAATAATATAACCAGATTTGCCACAGGTAACCCTTACAGAACACACCACTGTATTAATCTAAAGCACCTAGGGTGGCTTGAATTACAGCAGCAGCTGAAATTTAATCAACTTGCCATTGCCCATAAGATACTTTACCAACCTGCCAAGACACCCATCCTATCTAACCTTATTCAACTTCTACTATAACAAGATCTTCACAAAAATGTCTTGTAAATATCAATAAATCAAACAATAGAGCTGGAGACTCTCTCTTCTCAAATACTGTTGGAAAAACCTGGAATCTAGTTCCCTCCGAACTTTCCACACTTCCCTCTATTACTCTGTTCAAAAATAAACTTAAGCTCTTCCTCAAAACACATTGGATGTGCCCCTGTACTAAAC
Organism: Protopterus annectens; assembly: GCF_019279795.1. NCBI lineage: Eukaryota > Metazoa > Chordata > Ceratodontiformes > Protopteridae > Protopterus > Protopterus annectens. Next base: position 401,950,583 of record NC_056728.1, read on the forward strand.
CTGACTGACCAAAACGCTCATGTTACTTGATTCAACCTTACCTTCTCATCTCTGCAACAATTTCATCATAACAACTACTATTCTATCTCTCCATCCTACTCTTACTTATTACTGTATTCTCAAAAAAGTGACATGTTGTACTACTAGATGTATTACTCAACTGCTACTCCATATTGCCTTCTTATCTTCCTTTTATCTACATTTATACTGTACCTTTTAGCTATTATTCTTTCTGAACATTTAATTATAGCTTCATTAGAAATTGTACTAAGTCTAGTAAAATATTTTGCATTTTTTTTATACTTTATAAATGTGTGACCACTTAAATTTTTTTTTCTCTTTACGGTGAATGTATTTGCATTTTAAATATGTACTTCTGTAGAAGTGAACTTTATTTGAACTGTTTGGAGCTTATCTCCCCGCCCCCTACTGAAAATGGACATATATCCAGCTAGACTAGCCCAATCAACAAATGTAAAATAAAATAAAAATAAAATAAATAAATAAAATTATTGTTTACTGGAAAAGTCCAACTGGATAAGGAACAATTTTCAATGGACATCTGGAATGAAAAGCTCCAATGTGTTAGTACATATTAGAACAAGATACAGAAAATGTAGAAAGTTATGTTGGTAGACGAGTATTTACAGGCATCAACAAAAGCAGAGTAAACAATAAATAGGGAAATATCCTAAGGCAAGAGGTTTGGGTACTTAGTTGTCCAAAGCACAGTTTATTAAACAAATAATAATAAAATAACCCATTTTGTTGGATCTTATTGTCACAGTACAAAGAACACTGCAAAGAACACAATAGCAATTCAATATTCCTTATCAAAACTACTTTCTGCCTTGTACCTGTCTGATTTGTCTTAGAAGTAATGAGACAGTTTAACACTGCTTCCTCTGCTGGGCAAATGGCTGACCTCTTCAAGTTCACTAGAATTTCACTAATGTCCCATCATACAGAAAAAACAAGACTGTTGCCAACAAAGCATACATCACACAATCCCTTCAATAATATGCAAAGCGATTACTTCCCATTTGACACGTGTATAAGGATACGCCTGTCAGTCTTTCCCAGCATTTCAATATCCTTCACAATCAACCAATGCTTCTTCCAATCAATGCAACCAAGAAACTTTGCTGCCACACTTACGCCTACCAAATGCATCCAACTCCTCCTAACTGCCTCTTCAAACTGTCAGCTCTACACCACATATCTTGCCACTATACTTACAGACAAAAACATTTTTTTGAAGAAAAAGCCTCCTGCAAAAGAAGAGAATCCCAGTAAAGCTGAACTATAAGCCTTCCTAGTTTACACAGTCCAAGACTGCTGCACAAAACACCTTGCTAAAAACTGCCAATTCCTCAAACCTCTTGGCATTGCCAATGGATGTGCCTTGACATATGGAATAAAATTTGCAGAACTGAAAGTAAGACAGGACTATTAGACAACATTTTGGTCTTCCAAAAATATGTGTAGCAGACAAAGACAACTAATCCTAATACAATGTAAAATGAGCTTCCTCAGCAAAACCTGCACTGCTTGAGATCTAGATGATTTCTCTTCTAATACTTGGCACAACTGCCTCATAGTGGGAATGAGGCACTTACTTCCTGTTAAACATGACATTCTGCCAGACCACTATTGCTGCCCAAATGGGCATCAACTCCAAAAGGGTGATAGCCTTCCTGCTCTCCGTTGTCCAGTGCGCCAGTCATGCAACTGCAAACCATTTTCCTCTAAATAGGGTTTATATCATTTCATCTAATGTTCATTTCATCTAAGCTAACTTCATTGAGAAGTGTAGAATTCTACCTAAAGTGCCTGAATGTGTCACTTCTTATCATAGGAGTTATTAGGGAAGTGAATCTAATACGTGTGTGTGTGTGTGTGTGTGTGTGTGTGTGTGTGTGTGTGTGTGTGTGTGTGTGTGTGTGTGTGTGTGTGGACTGCAATGGTCAGCATCATGTTGTACCGACAGATTAGTAGGTTGTAATTTGCTCCAGCATTGATTCACCATGCATGGTGTTTTCACTGTTCTCTGAGGATGTGCAACTATGGAGTTAAGTAAGAGGGTTGTAAAATGAGTTTAGATGAAATGAACTTTAGATGAAGTAATATAAACCCCTATAATAGAATCCTATCCCTAACTAATTGTCATTTTAGTATACAAATATAAATCAAGTTACCTAATCATTCTGCCGCATTGCCACACCATTGAACTAAACCCAAAACTCTTTCCACATAAACAAATTATCCTTGATCTTCCTACTCACCTTTACTCTGTAATGCTTCTTCCTCCCTCTTGACAGATTTGTCATTGATGTGCTGAAAGCACTACCTGGCCTTATCACTTTACAAGCTAGGTTCAGCAGACCCAAAAGTTCTATTACCTCCTTCACCTTGACATTAGATAAATTTCCTCATTCTGTAATTTTGCCTCTCAACTTCCCCCACCTGCCCTCCACCAGACAAACATAACCTTTACTTGCATCCAACACTAAATCCAGAAATGTAAGCATCTTTGCTGGGCCTTCCTCCTTCTCCATTCTTAAAGGCACACATAGCTCACTGCAGAAATCTAAAACAAAGCAAAACAAAAAACACTGTGCCCCTTTACCTTAACTTTCTTTTGACCTCCACTGACCAGTAGGAAATCATCCAAATAATGAACATACTTCTCATCAGGAGCTCACTTCTCCCACAGCCAGTGTAGAGCTTTGTTATACTTCTCAAAGGTGCCATATGCTACTGCACTGCCCATAGGCATGGCCTTATCAAAATTAAATTTCTCTTCCAGACATATTCCTGACATTGGTCAATCTTGTTTCTGCACAGGAAGCCAATGGCAGGCTGACTCAGTATCTAACTTGACTAAATAATGGTCCTTAAAGCCTTTAACAGACAAACTCACTTTCACCATTTCATTCAATAAGAAATAGTGTATTCGTACTGCTCTTATATCAATAACGGCTTTAACAGAATTCTCTTCCAGGAAGGATACTCACAAAGTGTCTTCTTAGGAACCAGTTCCAAAAGTGGCACCCTAAGACTACTGAATGGTGGTGAAAGCAAAGTACCTATTATCCTGCCTGCTTGTACTTCTTTGTCCAACAAAGTTTGCACAATTTACTCCTTGCATTTAGCTGACTGCTAATTGCCACATGCTTCCTCACACCTTTTTACAAAATGACTTAATGGAAAACCCCATGATAAAGTCACTTTCCAGTCCTCACAGGTGTTACCCCTGCTCTGGGTAAAATAGTTCTTAGTCATTATCTGAGTTTCTATTCTCCCAATGCAGCAACTTGTCCACTGCCTTTAGTATCCTAAACTGATTTTCATAATATAACTACAAATTATCTCCGCTCAATCTATGTGCTCCCCTTATCATCAACAAATAATTTATTAAAGTGAGAGCTTGACTAGGATCCTTCAGAAGGATGACTGTAATCAGGTAAACAAAACGCAATAACATCCCATGACCTAGCCCTACATTTTACAGACCACTTTTTACTCAAGTTTGCAAGAGTTGCTCTCAAGTCTCGCAATCCTAGGGCTTCAGACTCTGCAATCCACTGGACTCCATATGCATCTAACCACTCAAATACATCTACATATTACACCTGCTAAATCTTTTCTTTTACAGATGTAGAGATATGGGATGTGATAAACTCTCAACATCTCCCTGCCAGTAAAGGCTGCATACCCTATAAAGCCCAAGAGATGATCACTACGACAATGCACTTTACCCACTGTCAAATTGAACTACCCAAGTGGTAATTGCAGAAAACTCCCTAAACTTCTCTTTGAGCCCCTGTCTCATCCAAACCACCCTCCTGCTCACTTTCACCCTGCCACATTGTGACTGCCTGCACTACCTCATGACCATCAACGTCCAGTAATTCCTGTAAACACAATCTGCCTTCCACATGCAAATTCAGTAACAACTCCAGTATGTTTGTAATATATATTTTTTAATGTAAGATATTTTCTTTAATATTAAATACACTGTCCAATTGGTATTTTTGTTATTCCTGTTTGTACAGAAAAAAACTGACTATAAATTAGATATTGTTCCATATAAACTGGGGTTTTAGTGTAAAAGCTGGTTATTATTAGTTACAAAAGACTAGCAGCATCACTAAAAAGTTTGTTAAACAGCATTTACAAATTTTATGACATACACTTTTAAATGTATGTTGGTTATGTTTTATGAAGGAACATTTATTGTTTTGGATCTGGTTTTTATTAGTTTTTATACACATGTTGAGCAGTTAAAATTGTAATTTGGAGGGTGTTACGGCTGCATTTTAGCTACATTGGAATTTTGTTAATTAAGAAGACCATATGACGACTAAAATTAGTATTTAAACATTGGAGCTGAAACAGCAAGTGTTTGTCATTCACCTTGAAAAAGCTCGGTAATAACCGAGGGAAAGCGCTTGGTTTTATCTTGGTTTTATTTTACAATAAAGTGGGTTCAATTTGCAACCTTGCTGGTTTTCCGGGTCCTGTTGTGCCGTGGTTTGCTTGTTTTTTGGTTCGGGTTTATCCTTTGGATTTATTAACTCCAGTAAGTACTCATCTAATATTTAACTTTGGTCTAGTATACACAGTTAACTCATTAGCACTACCTGTGGTGGCCTGAAGCTCCATGAAAGTTCTCAAAAACAGCTCACATCCAGTTCTCAAAGCAAACAAAAGCATGGATGTTCCAGAAAAAAAAAATCGCCAAACTCTTTTGGAGGAGCTGATAATTTTTGATCCCAGCCATAATTTTATTTTTATTTCATGTATATGTGGCAAAGTATCTTTAATAACTGTTTGCCCATCTGGAATTCTGCTGAACCAGAAATGTTGGAAGTCATAGAATATTTTTTATATATGTTTTGGATTAATAGATGTGAGGACCATAGACTTAGTACCACTCTGCAGAAAACCGTTCTCTAGGAATTCCCTGTTAAATGCTAATAGACGTCCTCCACCCCATTTAATGCATCATGTGTGTAGTCATACATTCTTATCTAGATTATATATACATATATACAGTCTACCTCGACCCACTGGAATTACGGTTCTCCGAAATGTAATTTCGCAACCCCATTTTTCCGAAAGTGCATTTATCTGAAAATGCACTTTCGCGGAAAAAAACGAGTCAATGAAAAGAAACCGAGGTTGATCTAGATCGTGGAACAGTGGGGATAAGGGAATATTCCCTTTTCCCCACTGTAGTGCAATCTTGGTGTTAGAATATATAAGTAGTGGGGGTGCTGGGGGGTGCAATGTTGTCATATATTTTTTTTTTTGTTTTGCTTTTCTTTGACTCTTTTTTTGTGAAAGGGCATTTTCAGATAAATGCATTTTTAGAAAAACAGGGTTGTGAAATTACGTTTTGGAGAAACATAATATCGGTGGGTCGAGGTAGACCCGTATATATATATATATATATATATATATATATATATATATATATATATATTCACTTTAGACGATTGAAAGCCTATAACAGTGAAATTCAAAACACTGAGATCAAAATCATGAAAATTCAAAACACTGAAAGCTCAAAACATTGAATCCCATAACATTGAAAAAACATAGGAAAGCAACATGTACTATATTCCAGCACAACTACATACTGAAACAAATAAAAAACAAACCATATTATACTTTTTCAAATATACCAGGGAGGCAAGGCTCCTTGCAGCCCCCACAGCCCCTACTACTTAAATATATCAACTCTGAGATCACACTGCACTACACTAAGATGTGTTATGTTGCAGTATAGCAAGTAAGAAGGGAATATGACTGAGGACCTGTAAAACTGCAGTAAGTATCGGAGAGATATATAGTAATGCGTAATGTTAGTGTTTCTAAGAGAAGGTTGAGGATAGTTTTTACAATTTAAACATACAGTCATTAAGCGCAGAATTTAAGTTTGCAGTTTTGTTCTGTGTAGTGCAATCTCAGAGGTGGTATATTTAAGTAGCAGGGGGAGTGGGGGGTGCAGGGGGGCTTGTCCCCCTTCTTATAGATGGAGAAGTGTAATATAATTTGTTTTTTATTTGTTTCTGTGTATAGTTGTGCTGGCATATATTAAATGTTGGTTTCCTATGTATTTTCAATGTTATGGGATTCAATGTTTTGAATTTTCAAGATTTTGGTTTCAGTGTTTTGAATTTCAGTGTTATGTGCTTTCAATCTTCTAAAGAGAATATATATATATATATATATATATATATATATATATATACATATGTGTGTGTGTGTGTATATATATATATATATATATATATATATATATATATATGGGTGCCCAGTCGATCGAACATTTACAAGTTCGAACCACATATGGCTGAGACCATATGTTCAAACTTGTAAAAGTTCGATCGGACTGAATGGAGATCTCCGTACAGAGCGGAAAGGGAAGATTTCCCATTTTTGCAATGTAGTGTGAACTCGGAGTTGATATATTTAAGTAAGGGGGGTGTGGGGGGTGCAGGCTATAGACATTTAGTTTTGTGTTTTTTTGTTTTATGTGTTTTATTTCAGTGTTCAAACTTTTACGAGTTCGAACTTATGGTCTTGGCCATATGTGGTTCGAACTTGTAAAAGTTCAATCTACTGAAGTAGATATATATATATATATATATATATATATATATATATATATATATATATATATATATATATTTACACATAAATATATTAGAATACATCTGAAAAAAATGTAGCCATTTTTGCCATGTATACTGTTGCAATTAAAGTTTTCAAGGAGCATTACATATTTAATGGTTTTGGAACCAAATCTTTACAGCACTGTTTCCATTTCCTTTACTAGGAATACTGTTATATGAAATTATGGTAAGTATTTGCTAAACCAGAGAAAATATCATATGTGCATATCCTGTACATTCATGCACACACACACACACACACACACACACACACACACACACACACACACACACACACACACACACACACACGTATGTATGTGTGTATATCTATCTATATCTATATATATATATATATATATATATATATATATATATATATATATATATATACACACACATCATAACATTGAAAACCTAAAATACCAAATTTCATTATACTGAAATCACAATCCTGACTTTTGAAAATACTGAAATTTAAATTACCAAATCTTATAATATTGAAACCTCACAACACTGACATTTGTAATACCGAAAGGCAATGTGCAGACGCTATATTAGCTATATATAAAAACAGTACTTCCCCTAGTGAACAGTAAGAACTCTCACCTAAACCTCGCCAAACAGCTAATACCTGCTGATGTGTTAAAATTCCCAATGAATATTCATGGACATATATTCACATGCCACATGAATATTCATTGGAGATTTGGCAAATTACCTACAACAATTGTTTTTTTAATGTTTTTGCATGGGACTGTGCCCTCCATGCACCCCCACATCCCTTGCAAGTTAAATATACCAACATTGAGATTGCACTACAGTGAGGCACTGGGCAAATTTCCTGTTCCACTCAGCTGGAGGGGAACATCAATCACACAAGATACACCCACGTCTGTGCAGATCGAGCAGGGGGAACTGTTCTTATACAATGTTGGTATGTTTACTTCCTTAACTACCAAATTACATAACTATTCAGCTCTTAAATTTATGCAGGCGGCAGCAAAACTTTAAAAAATGTGTCTCCTATTAATTTAAGTTTAATTTTTAACATAAAAATTCAGGTTTTCTTTGAAGACCCTATGGTTCATTTCTGAAGAAATTGTCGGTATGCACGGTTTAATTTGTTTCTTTTCATTACTAACAATTTGCTTGTGAAGGGAGATATAGGTCACGACTGTGTATTGCAATTTGGCAATTTGAAAGTCGGCATAGTAAGGTTTCAGGTTTATCAGACTCAGTAATTTAAACTTTTGGTATTATGGTTTTGGTATAATGAAATTCAACATTTTAGGTTTTTGATCTGATAAAGTAGACCCATATATATATATATATATATATATATGTATATATATATATATATATATATATATATATATATATATATGTGTGTGTGTGTGTGTGTGTATATATATATATATATATATATATGTGTGTGTGTGTGTGTGTGTGTGTGTGTGTGTGTGTGTGTGTGTGTGTGTGTGTGTAGATATATATATATATATATATATATATATATGTGTGTGTGTGTGTGTGTGTGTGTGTGTGTGTGTGTGTGTGTGTGTGTATATATATATATATATATATATATATATATATATATATATATATATGTGTGTGTGTGTGTGTGTATATATATATATATATATATATGTGTATGTGTGTATATATATATATATATATATATATATATATATATATATATATATATATATATATATATGTGTGTGTGTGTGTGTGTGTGTGTGTGTGTGTGTGTGTGTGTGTGTATATAACATTTTCATAGTTAATCTTTTCACTTTTCTATGTTTGGGGCATTATTTTTTGAGATTTCCAATACTTGGGGTTGTTCAGTTCAATGATTCATAGCAGAACTGTTTTTAAGAATGACTTCAATAATAGATATGCAACAGGACAGACAGACCTCTCAGTTGTCCAGATTTTTGCAGAATGTCAAGATTTTTGGTTCATATTTTTGGTCTGTTCCTCATAAAATTTGTCTTTTTCTAGCAAATCACTGGGATAATCTGAAGACTGAAGTACTTAAATAATGACACACATTTGAGTTTCAGACATCAAATCCTTCAGAAAATATCTGTTAAAACAAACCCTGTTACTCTAGCAACTTTTTAAGTTTATAAGAGCAATATTTAAAACATGTCTATATTTTTGAGCCTTTGTCCCCCATTTTTTCAGGCTTTGCTCAGATTTCTTGAGGTTGAGAGGTATGAACAGACCATTTTGCCACTTTGCAGCTGAAGTAACCATCCTGTGGTACAAAATATAATACTGAAAAAAGTCACCTTACAAATTACATAGGACTAAATACCAAATTATTAATATATTTACAAAACAGTTATCAAACTGTGTTCACGTAGAAGTACAGATGTAGTAACTTGTAAAACTTGCACAGATTTTAGCTTTTAGCTAAGTGCAACATATAAACAGTCTAATTTCCAGGTAATTACATCTATAAGGTTTTTAAACATCATTCAAACTAAAGTTATTCCAGGGATGGTCTATGATGTTTGATGTGGCAAAGATTATAAAAATGTTAAGTATTTTACGCAAAGAATTTAGAAAACCACAATAAGGTTACACTGGTTTGTTTTAAATCCATGGTTCAAGTATAGATTTAATAAGAAATTATGATTTTCTTAAACATTATTCTATTTCTATACCTTTATACGAATGACACCATGGAACAAACCTGATTAATTTTTATAATTCATTTCTGAATTGTAGGATAAGAGAAACTTCAGCTTACAGGTGATACTTTTTTTAATTGCCATAAATCATCTACTGAAAAAAGATCACTGGCTTTGTGGTAGTAATAGAAGATGAGGATTAGTGCTGAGATGGAGTTTTTGATGAATTTTGGGCCAGATCGGATATTTCAACTGTCACTGTTTTGGGGGAACATTCCTAGTTTTAGAGGTATGTCCCTATTTTTGGGCTTGCTTTACCCTTAACACAATTTTTTGAATCCTTTTCATCATGTATGATTTTTGGAGCTGTCTAGTACACATAAAACCACTTTATAAGATAAACATACTACTATCAACAATAATTTAAAGAAAGTGCACACATCTTACTTAAAATATACATCTCCCTTTCTCTGAAGCAAAAACAGATTGCCTTGTCTGACAGTTCATTTAGGTCTACACATTTCAAAGTTTCTTTGACAATATGCTGATATTTTTTCATAATTTTTGTTATTCTTTAAAAATTAAACACACTTCTGAGTAGTCCCCACATTCCAAATAGAAATGGGAAGAGTTATGTTCTATTTGGTATTAAACATTTATGCTGAATAGATGTCCAGAGTATTTGCTGGATACACCTAATTTTCAAGAGCCTTTTTTTCTGCTTTTAATGTCTGCAGCCTGAAAGGTATGGGACAGATGTATGTGAGAGGATTGTTCTGTTTCAGGCAATAAAAAGATAAAGGAGGTCTTGGAAACCCCATGCTTCTAAGAAGCAGGAGTCAGGCTGCAGAGGTTCAGGCTGTTTATTTATTTTTATTTATTTATTTATTTATTTACATTTGTTGACCGGGCTAGTCTAACTGGATACATGTCCATTTTCAGTAGAGGCCCGGGGAGAAAAGCTCCAAGCAGACAGGTAAAGACATTATTATACAATAATAATATAGAAAAGTTATCAACATATACAGATAATACCATTATTTGGGATATTTGCAAAAGAGGATGATCAACAACAAATTTACAATAAATGAAAAAGTGTGATTTTTTTTTTTTTTTTTTTGTAGGACAACATAGTACAGCAAAAAGGCCATAGAATAATTAGCAGTAAAGTACCCTGGAGAAGAGAAATAAAAGGGATAGCAGGAATGTGTAAAGGGGGAGAGATCAGTCAGGGTTAGTGCAGGGGCAGAGCCAGTGAGCTTTAAAATGTTCTTTGAGATGTTTTTTAAAAAGATGTGTGGCAGAGAGTGTAGAAAGTTCACTTGGAAGCTGGTTCCAGGCCTTGCCAACTGTGTTAGCAAAAAGAGAGTCTCCAGCTTTGTTTTTAGATTTAATAGTGGAAACTAGAAGCTTATCTGCTGAGCAAAGAGTAGTAAGGTTTTTGTAAGGGGTAGTCAGATTATTGAGGATTGGGATATTATTAGGGTGGAAAAGTATCTTTTGGGTTATAATAAATTGATGATAGAGTAGTTGGTGCTGCAGTTCTAACCATTCCAATTGTTTGAGGTTGAGTCAGTGGTGTGTTCTAAAAGGGTTGCCGGTAGCAAATCTGGCTATGTTATTATAGCTAGTGGCAAGTTTGTTAAGGTTGCTTTTGGAAAGGTTAGTGTAAATGGAAGAAGCATAAAGCAGGGTAGAGATCAGATGAGTTTGGGCTATAGTGGTTCTGGCTGTAGGTGTAAGGAAGGGTTTGATTCTATACAGGGAACCCAGTTTTTTTGTTGACAGATTTTATGGTAGTGTTGATATGATTGTCATAGCTAAGGTTGTTGTCAATGGTTATGCCTAGGAGACGGGTTGTGGTATCAGGGGATATGGTGGTTCCATTGTTAGAGGTTATAGTGAAGTGAAATTGTGGTGATTTTAGAGTGGGAGTAAAGAGTAATAATTTTGTTTTTTTTGCATTCAGGAGGAGGCAGTGTTGCATGAACCAATTTTCAACAGTATGAAATACAGACTGGGTGAGGGTCTGGAGTGTGGTTGGGGACCTAGCAGAGCAGATTAAAGTAGAATCGTCAGCATACTGAATGCAGGTGGCTTGAGGAATTTTAGTATTTAGGTCATTAATAAACATTGAAAAGAGAAGAGGGCCTAGGATGGAACCTTGAGGTACTCCAAGGTTTATGGGGAGGGGAGTTGACAGCATATTATCCCAAAGGACTGCTTGATGATGGTTGTCTAAGTAGGATTTAAACCAGAGTAACGCCTGTGCGTCCAGTGAATGGGATTTTAATACATCTAAAAGCAGATTATGGATGACCATATCGAAGGCTTTTGAAAGGTCGATAAATAAAGCGGAGGAAAGAGTGTTATTGTTATGATTTTTGTTTATACAGTCAGAAAAGGATAGCAGGGCAGTTGAGGTACTATAGAATGGTCTGAAACCATGTTGGCAGTTAGCAAGCAAATTGTTGTGGAGAAGATGGACAAGTAGTTGTTGGTGGATACATTTTTCCATTATTTTAGCTATAGGAGAGAGTAAGGCGATAGGTCTAAAGTTGGAAATGTCAGTTGATATCCCACCTTTGTGTAAAGGAATGATATGAGATACCTTTCATATAAGGGGGATTTTACTTTCTGAAATAGTTCTATTAATAAGGATAGAAATAGGGTAGGCTATAACTTTAGCTGCAATTTGCAGGTATTCTGCTGGTATACAGTAAGCAGAGGGGGTGCATGGCTTGAGTTTTAGAAGGAGGTTACAAATGAGGGATGTAGGAATTAGTTGTATGTGAAAAGAAGGAATAGAGTTTGATGTGGTATTAGGTGGGAGGGAGCTGGTGGGTGGTAGAGAATTAGCTAGAGTTTGTATGGCTTCAATAAAGTAGTTGATAAAGGAATCAGCTATGAGTTTAGGGTTATTTTGGGTGATCCCCGATGGGGTGGGAGACTTGGTATGACCTGGATGAAGTAGTTTGTTTATAGCTGACCAGAAATTTTGTGGTTTTTGTTTGTGGGCTTGTTGGAGGTGAATGTAAAAGTTTCTTTTATCTAGTAGGATGTCTTTTTTTGTAGCATTTCTTAATTGTTTAAAGTAAAGGTGGTCAGAAGGGTTTTTAGAGACTCTCCACTTGGCCCAGATTTTATTTCTTAGAAGGATTTTTTGCCTTGTTTGTTTTGTGATCCAAGGGGCAGTTTTGGTCTTTATTCTGGATGAGCGATGGGGGGCATGAAAGTTTAGGATTTGAAGGAATTTAGTATTAAAGTAGGTAACTGCTTCATCAAGTGGAAGATGAAGCAGTGGTGACCAGTCACAAGCCTTCAGTTCTGTTTGGAAGTTCTCAGGGTGAAAGTTTTTTTTTGAGCGGGAGGTTTTAAAAATAGTAGGATTGGGCCTATGAAGTTTTTGTTTAATTATATAGGCAAGAGCATGGTCACTGATGTCATCAGGAAGGGTTCCTGGCTTATAAGTAGTAGGATGATTGTTTATGAGAATCCAGTCAAGTAAGGTTTCCTTACCACTTTGTTTGTGGATTCTCGTAGGGGTGGTTATCATTTGTGAGAAACCAACAGATTTATGTGGTTAATGGGATTTGGGGACCTACAAGTAGACCAGTCTATATTAAAGTCGCCTAAGACAATGGTTTCCTGGGGTAGGTGTATAGATAGGCTACTAAGTATATTTTCCAGAATACTGATATTGTTTCCTGGGGGAAGGTAGGAACAGATTATGTAGATGGATTTATGGTTATTGATTTGCAGTTTGGTTGAAAGGGTTTCTGCTGTGGGGTTTGTGGGAAGTGGCACATTGAAGGTTGATAGTTGGAGTTCTGATTTATAAAAAATGGCTACTCCCCCACCTTTTTTGGTAGTCCGGTCTTTTCTCAGGATGTTATATCCTGGGGGGGGGGGTAATTTCCTGATCTTTGGTTGAAGGTCTAAGCCAAGTTTCAGTAATGTAGAGGATATCAAAGTTGTGGACATGTAGAAGTGCATGAAGATGGGATATTTTATTGTTGATGCTACGGATGTTAAGGTGAGCTATCAGAAGGGAGTTAGATGGCCTTGTTAGGGTAGAGGTGGTGTAGGGTTTTTGGTTATGAGGGTCACTGGGGAGTGTTGTATGTGGACCAGGGTTAGGATGGATATCACCGTCTAAGAGATGATGTTGTAGGGGGTTTTGTATTAGTTTTATGAATTTGAAGTAGTTGTATGGGGGTTTCTTGTCAAGGAGGTAAGTGATATGGGTAGATCTGTGTTACTTTGGAAGGGTATAGCTAGATGTAGAGGTTATGTTAATGTGTTTTAGGGAAATTATATGTGAGAATGTAATGGTTTGTTGGTTGTGGTGGTGTTTTAGTAGAGAATAGTGTTCAAAGAAGGTTAGTGAGAATGCTAGAGTAAGGGCAGCTAGAATGCTGGGTAGGAGTAGGAGGCATGTGTAAGTAGAGTTGTATTTAGAGGCCATCAGGTTGAATGGGTAAGGGTGGTGTGAGGTGAAAGAAGGTGCCTAGTATTGTGTAGGAGTGTAAGGTGTAAAGTAACAGGTGATAACAGAGGTAGCAGAAGGAGGAAAAGAGAGTAGCAGGTGGTGGCGAGCTTAGAGGTGAAGGTTAGTATGAGTTGTTACAGAAATTAGGAATATAAGAGTAAATTAAGTGTAGTTGGAATAACTAGAGAAATTAGAGATGGAAGAAGGTGGAAGAGAGAGTTGTAGGAGGATTGAAGCAAGAGTGTTATAGAGGTTACAAATGTAAGAGGAAGGTAGGTTAAGTTGGTAAGTACAGCAGGTAATAGTAAGGTTAGGTATGGGGTGGTGTAAGGTTACTGAGTATTGGTTGGGAATTATTCTTGTAGGAAATAGGGGGTGTTAAATGGAAGTAGGTTGGGATAGGTAGTTAAGGAGCAGAGGGTGTGGTTATGCAGGTATAAAGCTATCAGTAATGGGATGGGTGGATATGGGGGTGTTAATTGGAATTAGGTTGTGATAGGTAGTTGAGGAGCAGGAGATGTGGTTATGCAGTTATAAAGTTAGCAGTACTGGGGGTGGGTGAAATTTGGGGGTAGGGTAGGGGAGCAGAGTGAGCCCGCAGGGCAAACGGAGTGGGCTACAGCAGGTAGATGAAGAGTCTGCAGAGAGACAATCAGAGAGTAGCAGGTTCCAGGTAGAGAGAAGGCAGCCAGAGGTAAGGAGTTAGGTTCAGCAGGTAAGAGGCAAAAGGGACCAAAATAAAACTAGGAGAGGTATAATGGAGCTAGAGCGTGTGATAAGAGAGGGATAGGAGCAGCAGAACAATGCACAAAGATTCACAGCTAGGCAAGGGGAAAAACCCGAGAGAAGATCCAGATAAGAAAAAAGCTATGGGAAGTGGGGTAAGGATTATTTGCCTAAAGCAAGCTTAGAGCACCACCTAGTGGGTAGAGAGTAGACTACAAGAAAAAAACTGTGATAGAAGTGGCAGGTAGGGGTGCAACAGATAATGGGTCCAAGGGTATGGAGATATGGCAGTAGGATCACCGATAGAGAGGAGTATGGCTGCTAGAGTCCTGGCACAAAGGCTTAAATAACTATCTATACTTACTACAGGAATAACTTACGCAGAAACAGTTTATAATTTATACTAGATACAGTGTAGGTTAAACAGATACACCTAAGAAGTAGGACTTGGGTATAGCATACTTTCTTAGTCCGTAGGAGCAGGGAAGAAAAAAATCCAGTCACTGGGCAGCAGTAATCTTTGGTCAGGCGCTGGGATGGCTGGAATAGAATGAAAGGGGTCTTTTACAGACTAGGCAGGTCCTGTAGAGCAGGATAGGAGATACAGAGTTTCTTAGTCCGTAGGAGCAGGGAAGAATAAAATCCAGTCACTGGGCAGCAGTAATCTTTGGTCAGGTGCTGGGATGGCTGGAATAGAATGAAAGGGGTCTTTTACAGACTAGGCAGGTCCTGTAGAGCAGGATAGGAGATACAAAGTTTCTTAGTCCATAGGAGCAGGGAAGAAAAAAATCCAGTCACTGGGCAGCAGTAATCTTTGGTCAGGTGCTGGGATGGCTGGAATAGAATGAAAGGGGTCTTTTACAGACTAGGCAGGTCCTGTAGAGCAGGATAGGAGATACAGAGTTTCTTAGTCTGTAGGAGCAGGGAAGAAAAAAATCCAGTCACTGGGCAGCAGTAATCTTTGGTCAGGCACTGGGATGGCTGGAATAGAATGAAAGGGGGTCTTTTACAGACTAGGCAGGTCCTGTAGAGCAGGATAGGAGATACAGAGAAATACAAACAGTTCCTCTGGGACCAGGAAACACTCAGCAGCCAGGGCAGGAGCTGGGGTATTTAGGATGTATTCTTCATAGCCTTCCTGGAGTACGGAATAAATGGTGCAGTGCTTTTAGAAAGAAGATATTGTGATATTAAGATCCTGAAGAAGATGGAGAATGCTGTCAGAGATACCCTGATCAAAGGGAGTATTAAACATAACATTCCAGTTATGCCAGAATGAAGGAAGTGTTTATGTGAGTGTGTGGTGGTGGCTGTAATAACAGAAAAGATTAGGAATAAAAGAAGCAGCTATGATCAAGGCAAGTATAAGAGAACTGGGCACAATGGTCCTTTGCATGCAATATTAAGCCTGATGCTGTAACAGCTAGATATGATAAGAAGGCTGGATATGTACTACTCTTATGAAATACAAAAAAATGCCAAATTAGGTAACTACTAAGTAATTACCACCAGTGGAGAAGTCTTGCCTGAAAGTATGTTTTGAGCCTATAATAAGTAATCCGTTTATCCATCCACAATCCCTTTTTCCCATTTTTGCACATGGGGTTGGGATGTTAATTCAACTGCAGCAATCATAAATGGCAAGAAATGATACATCGAAAATGTTAAATATGTGCACTATTGTTACTTTATACCTGCTTGAAAAAAAATGTGTCAAACTCAAACAAAAATAATTTCCTCTGCATTTTTTGAGGAATGCTGCAAGGAACCATGTCTCTCAACTGTCCAGATTTTCACAGAATGTTTAGATTTTTGTCACCTATTTTGGTCTGTTCCCCATAAAACTTGTGGTTTTCTGGCAAATCAATGAGAAATAAATTCAATAATGATAGACATTTGAGTTTCAGACTTCATATCTCACTTACTGAACTAGGCTGGCTAGAACTCCCTCACCTCCTTCAATGGTATCAACTCACACTCGTCCACAAACTGGTTAACCATCCTCTAAAGGTCCCATCCCTCCAGTACCTACTCCAACCCTATCTCACCACCAGACCACTACGATCCAGCAACACAAATCAATTACAGGTTACTAGAGCCAATAACACTGCTGGAGAAGCACTATTCTCCAGTGCTATAGCCAAATTATGGAACACCTTACCCCCCACAATAACCTCTCTACCATTATGCAATCACTTCAAATCTTTACTTAAAGCGCACCTAAAAACATGCTGGCTATGCCCTTGTAACTCTACCCTCTAACTTATCCCACTCCATCTACCCTCTACATCTCTCCCACCCCACAAACTACCTTTGATTACAGCAAACTCTGATACTTCCATGCCTATCTACTTATTATATGGCAGTAACTTCTTATTGTAACAATTGTTAATATCTGCTATGACTTTGTGGATAGAACAGATGCTAGTTATCTACTGAGTGTACTATGTTCTTCATCTGTAACTATGTTTGTAATATTTAATTGCTAGGATTCTTAATCTATAACTATGTCTGTAATATTTTAATTTGTGGAGCTTTTCTCCCCGGGCCTCCGCTGAAAATGGACCTGCATCCAGTCGGACATTCCCGGTCAACAAATGTAAATAAATAAATAAATAAATAAATAAATAATATCCTTCAGACAATGCAAGCTAATACAAAACATTTTATTCAAGCAACTTTCTAAGTTTATAAAGCAATATGTAAAAATTTCCCCTAATTTTGGCCAGTATCCACTTATTATTTTTTGCTTTGTCCAGATTTGTTGTGCTAAGAGGTTGAAAGGTATGCAGGGAATAGATGGAAGAAGTTCCATATCTGGAAGCTTCTAATGCACAGAATAAGTAATAAATGACAAAAAGCCAAAAACTAAAGTATAGCAGTGTGACATGAAATCATGTCTTGACAGTTGAGCTGTCCTTATAGAGCACTTAGAAACTGTGCATGTGTCTGTAAGGCACAACACATGAAATGGCACTGAATCAGAGAGCATTTACGAAGAGGTAGCTACTGTAAAGGCCAAAAAATCTATATGAAACTGGACTAAAATGTAAATTTTAAATATAATTCCTCTACATCACAAAAGTGGTGTGACTATGGAAGAAAGTCTGAATACCTCTAGTCAACATCATCATCATAAGACAGGTGACATAGTCAGACCAATTAAAAAGAAACTGGATATAGAATACACCTCAGAATGTAAAAACCTTGGATTATTATTTGGGTCTTAGACTGGCTCATACTGTATCCTGAAAGCATAGGGAAGGTAAAGAGAACCTTTGAAAGTACTGGAAAGGAATTGTTAGGTTTGTGCATGAAGAGCAGGTTAAAATGTTTTAATTCTTTTATGAAGGGGCAGCAAGATCCTCTCTGAAGCTGTTTCCGTTCTTCAATATTATTTTATTGCAATCTTCTATCTATGGTGAGGTATTAGCAAGAAGGATCCCATTTTTTATTAATTTAATTTAATTTATTTACATTTTCTTGTCTGTGTTAGTCTGACTAAGACAAATTTTGAATAAGTGCTGCTGGATTTTTTTTTTGTCCACCTGAAATACACCAACACAGGCAAATTAACTCAGTTTAGCGTTTCATCTGAAGGATGATTAGGACCTTAGCAACAGGATATAAACAACAAAACAAAGTGTAGTTGGCTGGTCTGCACTTTGACAAAAAAAAAAAAAAAAAAGAATAGAATAGAAAGAAAATAAGAAGAGAACTTAAACTGCATTGCCATTTTACTTAGTAAATAACGACACCATGCACGTACCTCATTGATAATAACAGTAGACAAATGTGAAGCTTGTATAATCAGATATGTATGACAGCATATTTTTCATTATATATTGGGATACAAAATTGAAGCTGAACAGCTTACAGAAAGAACACAAAGCAGGAATAGTGATACAGCAATTATTTTGTGGTGTAATTTTTTTGTTAGCAACAGCAGATATTCCATTGCTTACTGATAGCATCTTCCTGCACAATACTGGGGATAAACAATTTTATATATCACTGAATTTCACAATTAAAATAACTTATCAGTCATTTTTCTTTATGGTGTGACCCTTTATCTGTAATGACCAATGTCTTATAATTATAAATGCAAGTTAAACTCATCAGTGCGTCATCCCTCACAGATGACATTCTATCCAGTATGGACTAAGGCACCCTGAGAGGAGCTGTCTTAATTAACATCAGAAAAGCCTTTGATCTAATTGACCTTAGCTTATTATTTGATAAACTAACTGAAATAGGCATTCATTGTGATGCAGAACCTTGGTTTGTAGATTTCTTCAACCACATACCCTTCAAGGTGAAAGTGGGCACCACCACATCTGAAATAGCTATTATTATGAAAGAACCCCCCCCCTCCCCGGGTTCCATTTTAGCCGCTCTGTTATTTTCCATATTTTATCAACAAACTGCCATCTGATCACCCTCAGATACCTATAATTTTTTTTATGCAGATGACATGGCCATCTACAGATCAATCAAATTCCAAATCAAACTCAGCTCCAAGATGACTTCCAAACCTTTAACCAACAGCTAACAGGTTAGAGACTTACACTCAGCCCCTCAGAAGCAAAAGCAGTGCTGTTTGGAGCCAACCAAAAATGGACTCAGCATCCTTAATATTAAAGATACTAAAAATATCAATATAGAAATTACCACATCCTGCAAATACCTCAATATTTGGCTACAGCAATCCCTTAACTTTCAACTACACATTCAAAACACATAAAAAGATTAACCTACTATTGTCCTGGTCAAACAATCTGACCTTTTCTGTCCAAGCAAGAAAAATATGTTGTCAACAATGGAATACTCTTAGCTCAAATATGGACTACCCATAATAGCTGCAGACTTAGAAAAATGCCACCAGCTTGCAAATCATCTACAATAAAATTGGCTAGTTCATTACTAATTTCCCATTAAAAACAAACAAACAAACAAACAAACAAACAAACAAAAAAAACTACTGCCTACCTCTTGCCAAGGCCAAACAGTTCCCAGTACATCTGCAAGCCAGCCTCCACTTAGGATCACTAATTCACAAAGCTCTTTCCCTGAGATCATCCTCTCCTCTCACTCAAACTCTCTGCCAAACAGTACCTCTCATTCTCAACCCACCCTACTAATGCCAAAAACTAAACTTCATTGCTATGACCATGTATTCTCTATCCTAGCACTAAACTATGAGACTCCACTGCTCTCTCAGAGACATACAAATGTATGTGGACTTCAGACAACAGCTTAAGGAACATCTGTTCACCCAAACAACGTACAACTGCATTCACACGTGTCACATTATGTGAACCCTGCAGCTCTCTTATGCCCCTTTATTCCTATTTCATCCTTCCTTATCTCATCTTGTCATCCCCTCAATTACTGCCTCTCATTCATCCTTCCTCCTTTTCTTAGCATCTCTCACATTCTCTCTTTTCTACTATTATTTCCTCAACATGCTTCTTACCATTCTCTGTCTTCTCCCCAGCATCCTTTCCTGCAACTATTGACACTCAACTCTTTTAAGATCTTCATATCTCTCTATATAATGATATGCTGTTATCCATGTAGCACAAGCCATTTAATTCATTATGGCCAGATGTTATCCAAAAGGCTCTGCTAAGCATAACTGTATTGTATTGTATTGTGTTATATTGTATTTTTCCATCCATATCGCAGTTCACTCAGAGCAGCCAAATGAGAGCCCGGGTCACTCGAAGGAATTTTATTCAGACAAAATAATACACAAGAATTAACGCTGCTTGTACAACTTGGCGTTTTCATCAAAAACTTCATCAGATACAAAATCAAGTCACCTTAAATCATTTAAATACTATAACACAATTACAAAACCAAATGCTATTGGACAGACCAACATTAATCATTCATGCTCACACCTATGAGGTTCAGAATTGATTGTGAGAACCATATAAAATTATTTAAAATGCCCTAGTAACTATAATGATGATTATAATAAAAAAATATATAAATGCTGTTTCATATGCACATCTTTAAAATAATGTTGTGAAAACGCCAAGTTGTACAAGCAGCGTTAATTCTTGTGTATTATTTTGTCAGAATAAAATTCCTTTGAGTGACCCGGGCTCTCATTTGGCTGCTCTGAGTGAACTGTGGTTAGTTATTTAGTCCAGATTTAACTGCCATCCTTTTTGTGGTTTATTGGATTTTTCCATCCATGCTTTGACATTGTAAACTGTTTCTTGAACTAAATGTTGTAGCATATTCCTGCATCTGTAAATATGTATATTTTTTGCATATACTTGTATCTGTAAGCATGCTCCATTCATTTCTTATGTGATACTATTCATCGAGGCTTTGCCTGCAGTTGATCCATTGAGATCAGTGCACTACCCCTGTGAACAAATATAAATAAATAAAAAGTAATATACAGTAAAATAAAGTCAAATAAATAAATGCATGCATATCATTGTTCAGCTTTCTATTATCTTTCCTTTAAATTATGGAGTACTTCCTTCCCTTTTCTCTTTTCTGCTCAGTTATTCTAATTCCACCTGATAAAAGTTCCTGCATTATGCACATTACTTTTTTGAATAGCCTCCAGCCTCAACGGTCCTGATTTCCTTACCAAGTCTATAGAAAACAGATGGCTAGGTTAATAATTTAGTTGTTTTTGCAGTCTAATCAACAGGTAGAAATCTGAATTATCATTTTTATTCTTCAACGTCTTTTATTGGGAGGCTAGTTATTAAGCTTATGGACAGTGACCATAACTTGCCACATTAAGCAGTGACACCTCATGACTGAATAATTATTAAAGTATTATGGATATTTCTTCCATTTCAACCATATTGTACAACTCTTAAACTGAAGTGTACTGGGAAATAATGCATACCCCACAGCACTTAGTCTGTGCATGATATTTCTCATAATAGTATTTGACTGATATATGCAACATAATATTTAATCCAAGTAAAAGTCAGTACCACAAGAAAGTAAATGTTCTTGACCAGAAAGTAATAAGCCAATGTAAACATAAAATAAAGTAAACCACTGCTCAAGCTCAAAACCAGGCAGTTAGAAAGTATATAATAGGTCTCCAGACAAAAAGTCTAGTAATAAGTAAAAAATTAAACAGGCAGTGAAATTCAAGTCTCTTCAGACCAAGCTTAAATACATGTTCACCACCATGAATTTAGCAGTGAATTACAGCATAACCAAAAGTCTCTTCAGACCTCAAATAGAAAGGTATTCCAATTTAGGAACGCGAAAGATTTCTTAATTTCTTACAGCATACCAAAAGTCTCTTCAGACCACATATAGAATAGCATTCCAATTCAAGAACTCAAACTTTTTTTCTTAGATACTTGATAGAGCAAATCCCTTTTATTAACAGATGTCCGGTAAGCGCTTTCACCAAGTGGCTTTTTCAAACCATAAAAAATATACAAAGCAACAAGGAGCACCTTAAATAGACTCACCATAATTAATTGATGAGCATGTTAAACAAACAATTAACTAAATAAAGGGGTATACTTAGACAATAATACAAGAATATATAAAACTTTAAAAAACATAATTAAAATACAAGAAAAATATATATCAAGGTAATTTAATTTAAATACATATATATATATATATATATATATACCTCTCATACTAGGTATATTAACATGTATAACTAAAAACTCACATATATTCAAGTTTTTAGTTATACATGTTAATATACCTAGTATGAGAAGTGGTGACCTTAGAAATCATACTGAAAGTAATGAAACCAGTTGGATTATTAGGCTGTAAGCACATATTTTTCCTGGTCTTAATGATAAAGTTCCACTAAGACCAGCTCTCAAGAATAGGAGAATTTGTTTTAAATAACTTTATTTATTTTATATTATAAATGTATCTACATATATATATATATATATTTTTTATCTGTATTTAAATTAAATTGCCTTGATATATTATATATTTTCTTGTATTTTAATTATGTTTTTTAAAGTTTTATATATTCTTGTATTATTGTCTAAGTATACCCCTTTATTTAGTTAATTGTTTGTTTAACATGCTCATCAATTAATTATGGTAAGTCTATTTAAGGTGCTCCTTGTTGCTTTGTATATTTTTTATGGTTTGGAAAAGTCACTTGGCGAAAGCGCTTACCGGATATCTGTTAATAAAAGGGATTTGCTCTATCAAGTATCTAAGAAAAAAATTTGAGTTCTTGAATTGGAATGCTATTCTATATGTGGTCTGAAGAGACTTTTGGTATGCTGTAAGAAATTAAGAAATCTTTCGAGTTCCTAAATTGGAATACCTTTCTATTTGAGGTCTGAAGAGACTTTTGGTTATGCTGTAATTCACTGCTAAATTCATGGTGGTGAACATGTATTTAAGCTTGGTCTGAAGAGACTTGAATTTCACTGCCTGTTTCATTTTTTACTTATTACTAGACTTTTTGTCTGGAGAGACCTATTATATACTTTCTAACTGCCTGGTTTTGAGCTTGAGCAGTGGTTTACTTTATTTTATGTTTACATCAACATAATATTTAATTTGCACATTGTCTTTATGGTGTTTCACTCTATTCCATGTATAACTACTCTATTTTCATATAATTCATAGGAGTTACAAGGCTGTTTTAGTATAATGACAATGTACACCTTGCCATACCCACTGTCAGGCTTTACCTTGGAGAGGGCAGTTAGTCCCAGGATGAATTTGATAGCACCATGCCCAGTTTTTGCAGTTTTAATTTAAAGGTGGATTTTGAATAAGATAGTTTAACTTGTACAGGAAGTTTATCCCAGAGAAGTGGAAGGCAGTGACAGATGATTCTGTCTGTCCAGCACTTTGTTTATCTGCTAATGAAGACTCAGATGTCTGGTTCTGGTGTTCGCTGAGCCATTTCTCTTATGAGATATAGGAGGTCAAAGACCACCAGATCTGTAATGACATGGTAGGTATGGCACAGATTTCCCCTCAGGAGTCTATAAGATATGGTACAGGGACAGGAGTTTCAGTTTCTTTACTGTTATAGACCTCTGGGGCTTTTTGATTTTGTTGAGCTGTTGTGTGAGCAATAGCTTTGCACCCTATAATTGTTATAATCAGCACTGAATATGGAGGACAACAGCATCTTTGGCTATAGATGAAATACCTTTGGCTACTAATTATGCTAAGTAGAAAGATTTCTTGGCAACACTTGCTACCTGATGACAAAATTAGAAGGAACTGTTGACCCAAATGCCCAGATCCCTGATTACTTTTTCCTTTCATAAAGATGTGTTGTCTATACTGAGCATTGTGGTTAATTATGTTTTCTGAAAGAAACAGTGCTATACTTTTTATTGTTCAATTTAAGCCTGTTTTTTATAGATTACATATTAACTAAGATAAGTTCTTTCTGAATGGTGTAGGTATCTGAAGCGGTTTTAACAATTACATCCAGTTTGTGGTTTTCTGCAAAATTGGTTAGCCAGAGGTCATAATTATCATTTTTGAATTCAGCAAAGTAAATAGCAAAGTGGAGATGACCCAGCATGGACCCCTGGGGGATGCAGCTGGTTAACTTAACACTATGGGAAGAGACAGCTGCCATGCAAAGTATGTGGGTTCTGTCTTTCTGCTGACTGGCAATCTTACCATGTAAAAATCTATATTTAAAGATGATAATTTCCTTGCAATATTGGCATGAGGCAAGGTTTCCTCAATAACAACTGGTTATGCCCATATTGCTCTCCTGGATAATGCCCTTTACCTCCATTCACATGTTTTCTTAACCTCTTCACAAAATACTTCTGCTCCCTCATTCTCTACTTTTACCCATTACATCTCTCCCTCACACAACCTCTTTACCTCATAAGCACTATATTCTCCCCTCCTTTCTGCCTGAATCCTCTCCCTTCTGCTCAACTCCCATAAAAAATATGCAACTTATCAAATGACCCTTTACATTTTCTTACAACTTAGTAATCTAATATCCTAAGGATGTACTACCCAGTTGAATCTCTGTTTTTGTTTTGTAACTATTTTAGTGCTAATCAAATGTCTAAGGATGTACTACCCTGTTAATTCTCTGTTTTGTTATGTAACTATTTTAGTGCTAATCACATGTCTAATATTGTATTGAACATTAATGGAGTTTTTCTCCCCGGGTATCCGCAGAAAACGGGCTACCAAACCCAGTTGGACACTACCCGGTAAACAAATGCAAAATAAAATAAATAAATAAAATAAATTAAAACATTTTCATTTCTTTGGCCAGATCAAGATAACCTGCATGAATAGCATAACCACTGTCTACGGCTTGTTTACCCCGCTCAAAGAAATCAACAAGGTTTAACAGGCATGACTTCCCTTTGATGAAGCAAATTATTGGGGATCAAGCTTAATGAGAATTTTAATGATAATGAGATTGACTACGATACACTCTGTAGCACTGCAGATCAGAATGACAAGGCTGAGTGGTCTAATTCCTAGTGGCGCTGGTAATGCCATGCTAGTGGAGGGGCATGACAACAGCTATATGCTAGGGTTCAGGTACACAGCCCATGGCTAGGCTTAGGTTAAAAAACTTAAGGTACTCTTCAGTGAGAGTGTTTAATAAGCACCCTGGTATTTTATCAGGACCCATGGAGGAAACATTTTTGGTTTTAGATAACACATTAAGAAAATGCTCTTTAGCAATGAGTAAGGGAATCCGAGATGAGTGATGTTAGAAGTGTTTTATGGATGAGGTTTGCAGACTGTGATGTATTTGGGTTAGAGTGGGGGTGGGTGGGTCCAGTTAAGAAGAAGTTCAGCAATGCTGAATGCTATTCCTTAGTTTTTTGAAATAGCTAAAGAAAGATTTCTGCTTATTCTTCATCTTGTTAATATTTTGTATGTTATCCAAATTCAGCTATGTTTTTGCATTATCGTACAGTTTAAGGAATGTTTGATTTTTCTTGTTGTAAAGTGGTTTTATGTCTGTTGGCCATGGGAGTTGTTTTTAAATTTCCTATTGTATTTGGCTCTGTTTGGGACTGCAAAATCTATTCTTTGCCTAAGTGGTTATAAAACATCTTAGTGAAGCTAGCTGCTGTGTCAGTGTCATAAGTACATTTAGAGCTTGTATTATATAATTGTATAAGGTTCAACCTTTTAAGTCCTTAAATACAGAGACATTAGTTAGAGGGGAGATGGTAGATTTGAAAGTAAATGTAAAATGTTTATGTTCCACTTTTACTGGAGAAGAAGAGACTAGGGGACTGGAAGATGTACAGGCAATATTATTGAAGAACAGATTTAGAATATTTTGGGCTCTGTTAATCTATTTGGTCCAGGAAATTCCTATTTATTACAGTCAGAAATTTGTGGCCAGTGACTACAAAAGTGGTTTAGGAACTCTTGCATATGGCTGAGTAGTTAAAGTCACCTAGGATTATGGCATGATTGCTTACAAGACTTTATTCTAAAACTTCTGGGAATCCAACATGATCATCTGGAGATATGTATGGCCCTGTGGCAGGCTATACACTTGTAACTTGTGTTATGTATGATAAGCTAAAGTTCTTGGACCTCAGTTTGAGGGGCTTTGGGTATTGGTCTAGATGAGATGTGGTGCTTAACAAATACAGAAACACCACTACAGTTTCCACCAGGCTTGAAGGCATAGTAAGCATAGAATCCAGGAATGGCATGAGTGCTTTGTTTTCATTTAAAACAAAGTCTGTCTAAATGCAGATGCATGGTGCATATAATCCAGGTATGGCATGAGTCCTTTCTTTTAATTTAAAGCAAAGTCTGTCTAACTGCAGACACATGGAACATAGAACACAGGTATGGCAAGCGTGCTTTCTTTTAATTTAAATCAAAGTCTCTTTAACTGCAGATGCATGGTGCATATAATCCAGGTATGGCATGAGTCCTTTCTTTTCATTTAAAACAAAGTTTCTCTAACTGCAGATGCATGGTGCATAGAATCCAGGTGTAGCATGAGTGCTTTCTTTTCATTTAAAACAAAGTCACTCCAACTGCAGACGCACAGACATGTTCCAGGTGTAGGAGCACCTCATGATTGGGAAACTTTTTATTCAGACTCTTGACATTGAAAAAAGCTACTTTATTGTGAAGCAATTTAAGGTTTGAAGAATTTGCTGTTGTGTTGCTCATTCAGTAGACGCTACCTAAAAATGGCACTATGTGGGCAGCGAGGGCTTTTAGCAGTATGTGGAAACTATTGAATGAGAGATGCATACCATTCCTTGCAAAACTAGCAGAACTATTTATAGCATCATCCCTGCATGATACATACTGGATCTCACTGGAAAGACTCCAGCCATTGAGCTAATTGTTAAAACCAGTTATCTTTTCTTTGTATGTAGGTATCATTCTTGGTGAAGGAAGGATTCCACTCAGGCCCTGACTCCTACCTGCATTCATCATATAGCTAAAGAGTTCTGACATGTTGCTCTGAATGTCTCTCAGGGTTTTGCACCCCAGATTATTTATTCCCACATGGCCCACCACCATTTTGTACTTCTACCTGTCTCAGGAAAGGGTCCTCAGGGCTCTTGTAAAATCTGTGAACCTGGCATCCAAAAGGCAGCTGACAGTAATCTTGTCCAGACTCATGAGTGGAGAATCAATTTGTCTAACAAATGAGTCACCAATTATTAATACATTCTTATCAGAACCCAGTTTCGCATTACGTAATTGAGAATACCTATGCTGTTGATGTCTTGCTGTTGCAGGTATGCATGGAGGAACTGATTTTAGGGACATCTACTGTGATCTGTTCTTACAAGTTCCATGAGGCTTTGGCAAAGATCTTTTTATGGTATCAGTGTATGACATTTTATTGTGTTTTGTTTAAAAATGTGATGATGGTTGAGAAGAAGGAGTGGTTTTATGATGATGATTGTAATGCTTATGAGAAGGATGCCTCCATAGTAACTATTTGCATCTCTCACAGACAGAGCTTTCTGTGTTAAGTAGGAGTTTGTTATCAGTGTGCATAAGGCAATTATTACACTGCCTTATGATGCCAAGGTGCTGGCAGGCTGGTGCCAGAAAGGGAGCGAGTTTGCTGACCCATGATACTGTCCAGTGTTTTAAGTGTTATCTGGTTATGTACTGAAGGAAGCTTAATGTTACCTGGCTATGTGGTGTCAACAGGGCAACACACAGCTATCCCTCTTATGCTTGTAGTGCAGGTAGACCAAATCAGAGCAGCCAAGCAGTCGAGGTGCAATTGAGTAATGGACAGACCAGGGAAACAGTGATGATTTGGGAGATCTAATTTAAGGGAAAAATGACAATGTGCTGTGCAATTTTCAATTACAGATATAGCCTGCATGGGCCACAGCGCAGTGTTTGGCTGTGCTATAAATAATCAAATAAAACAAAAGAAACAAACAACTTTTGTGCAGTCAATTAAATAATGGCAACAAGTAACCTTTTCTCTGAAGAAAAACTGCAGATTCCAAGATGACATCCCAACACCTGTCTAAACAAATTGTTTTAGATAAGGACATAATGCAGTTGCAGCTGAAATGTTTCAAAACCAGTTCTGGCAAAAGAAATAACAAAACAAAATCAAGCAAAATATAATTTGTACTTCCCTGGTATAGAGATACTCAGTAAAAAAATGTAATACTGTACATCTGTGTATTGTTTCTTTTTATGTCCCATACAGCATCTTGTGTAACTGCATGCATATTGTTTTGTGCTGCATTCCATAGCCATCCTGTTTTTCTTTGTCACATCTGAACAAGTCACACTTTTTGTGAAGCTAAGAGGTCAGTCTATTTTTCAAATAAATACCAAAAATGACAGGTTTATAGAAGACAGAACAGGTGAGAATGCTATACATTACCCCATTTCTTATTGGAAAAAGCAGACCCAGCTGTCTGAATGATCCTGTATTTCTTCCAATTCAAATGAAAAAATTAAGGAAAAGCCAAGGACAATGAATAAATGGGCAGGCTAGGTAAACATAATTCATAGGTAGACAAAATGATAATACAGTAAATACTGCTGACTGAGAATTACAAAAAATGTGATAGGAGGAATGAAAAAATAAGAATATATTGCTATTTGCATTTGTAAAGCTATTGAATATATAGTTAGAAGCACCGTATGGGTTCCAGCATAGATACACATATTCCACTATTATTCTGGAGATGCTGTATATAAACATCTGGATTATTTTATTTATAAAGAGTAATGCATCTAATGAAACAAGAATCAAACTTGCCTAATGTGTCAAGTTAATATAATACCTGTGTATCGAACCTGAAACATTCCATTTAGACTCCTTTATTATGATTATATACAGAGAGACGTTAGTGGAAATCTTTCTGATTTGAACAGTGTCATATAATCCATACATCAGGAAGAGTGACAAAAATGTACTGACGGTACTTTAAAAGATATTAGGTCCCTACCCTAGGATCAGTGATCAAACATACACAGAATGTTCTTTCTGTTCATTTACTCTGGCCATGACATGACTATATGATACTACCCTAACTGACATATTCTGCTGAGCACACACATTTTTTCCTTTTGCTCATCATAATGAAAATGCCATGTGAAAAATAATTTTAGATATTATATAACCACGCAAATTAAACGATTCTCAGATGAAATGCCAGGTGAGTTTATGTTTTGTTCCATCGTGTCTGTTGTATAATATCTGTCAACCTTTATGTGAAGGCTGCTAATGAAGTGCTTATGTAATGTGAAGATGATAGAAGAGTGGTTAGTCAATATCAGGTTTAGTGTTCTTTAATCAATAGAGTTCCTGGTCTTTGTGACACAGTTTGAAATGTCAATATGAAACAGATCTCTCATGAACCCTTGAGAGACCCATAAAAGAAAGGGAATCCAAGAATTACAGTACAATACATTAATGCCTATTTTATGCTTCAGTCAGATAAATACACACCCTTTACCATTATAACATTCCAGCCAGGAAACCTTTTATAAACTATAAAGGAGGCCTGATGAGAGAGATATGCTGTTATTAAATGTATTCACTGATCTTAATATTGTATCTTAACCGTTTGCTCACTCAATCCCTTATGTGCTATTCACTGGTTATATGATTATACATATTAATGTGCATAGTATATAAAGGTTTTCACTGACGTAAAGCTTACAAATAAGTCAAGTAATTTAAAGAAAAAGGGTATACTGTAGTGAAAATATGTAACTGCAATAGAAGAGAATAAATGTTTTGGAATGATTTTCAAAAACTATCTGAGAAGAGAAAGACAAATATATCCACAGTGCATTACACAAAACAAATGATCTGGAGGAAACAGGCTACAGTGAATGAACTGCAAAATATGGATTCCTGTAAACATTAAAAGTGAGGATCTGATAGTGAAAAAGCTATATTTTTCTCGGAGTGCCAGTAGGCAATGCCTTATTTTGGTATTTTGTATCAAAAGTACATACATTTTATTATTTATTTCAAACATAGATTTAACACTCTGTGTATAGCCTTGCTACTTGTCAATACTGGCAATTTGGTATGCAGCAAAGCCACATTAATGCATGGCCTGGCCACATGGCCCAAAGAGATAAAGCCCTGAATGTAACCCAGTTGACCACTTCTTAGTAGCAGCATGTGTGCTAGAATTGTTAAGCTAGAATAAGTGAAATGAGTGGAAAATGTTGGCTCACTCATACAGAGGAAGGAATGTGTTACTAACTTGCCACTTGGGAGATACTTAGAGAGAGCGCTAGGTGTTGCATTCACAGAATACAACTCTACTGGTCACATGCTCCTAGACATACACTGCATACACTAGGGAAATCATGTGCCGCTGCATGCATGCTTCTCAGAGCATGCAGCAACTTTGTGGAACTCTAGGTATCTCTCATGAGATAGGATGCCTAGGGTTGTAGGGAAGTCCGCAGGATCAAGCTGTTTGGATTGCTTCCCACTGCCCAGCTCTTTGAATGGGTTAAAGTGGCCTTCCCCTCATGGAGCTAATGAACTCTAGGGCTCTTACCTTGCATGAGAAGCCTGGCTCCCAGCAAAAGACAATGAATGGGTCAATGGGAAATAAGGAGTGGAGCCACTGGGCAAGGCTCTAAGGATTGAAAGAAATACATTAATCCTTAACTCATTAAAGCTAAGTAGTGAGAAAACTACATATGAATCAATTAGCACTAACAGAATGCAAACAAAAAATGTGCATTAGCCATGACAGTTTCTCAAAAAAACTGTCACCTAAATGGCGTATACCATTGTTGCTTTGATGTAGCTTGTGATTAAGGATTATCTTCTACTGTATCTATTGAACTGTGTCAGCAGCTTATCTGCCCCAAAAGTGATTACAGAGATCATAGCATATTCCTTATGGAAAGAAAAACAGCCAGCCTGTTCCAAGTTATTATTTTCTGACACTGATGTTCACTTTGTTTATTGGATATCAGCTGTACATCAAAGTACTGTGTGAATCAGGTTTTCTCTAATTAACTGAACAATTTACCAACCATAAAGTGTAAACTTTAATCTCTTGCAATTAACTAACAGTGCAACATAATATGTACAATTTAATTTTCTAAATATAGCATAGACATTGATATAAAACTTTTAACAAAGACAGTTATAAAATTTAAAGAGGTCCCATCTGCTTGAGTTGGTGGTTACTCAGATGGATGTAAATATTCCATGGCATAAATCAAACAAAGTAAGGCACGCTTCCTAATGCCCTGGCCAAATTTCCCCCAGTAGTATAAATACCACCTTGGAATTCTCCTGAAAAGAGACCACTAGCCTAGTGGGACTAATCGAGTCAACAAAGGATAAAACACAGTAAGAATAAAATAAAAAATTAACATAAACTACCATATACCTCTAAGTTAGATTGCTCTTCATGGGTATTTAGATTATGACTATCACTTGATACTATAGTGGTCTTCTTACAACATTATCATCCTTATACAATACCTGATGTAGATCTCATATTTTAACTGCCCCACCTGCACTGGATGGATTACTGTATCTGTAACAAGCATGCTACATATGTGCTGAATAATGCATCCCTTCCCTACATAACTGACCATGGATAATGAAGTCTAAATTTTAATTTTATATGTATATATATATATATACACATACACACACACACACACACACACACACACATATATATATATATATATATATATATATATATATATATATATATTAGATGTGAATACAAAACTGCTAATGAAGACACATGGAGTTAGAAGGCTGCTTCACGGGTATGCACATTACATTCATGTTGCATTATATTTTTGTTTATTTTATTTATTTATTTATTTCAGTTTAATGACTGGGGAGGTCCACTGGGCTCAGGAGCCCTTTTCAGTGGAGGCCCAGGGAGAAAAGCTCCACATTACATAGTAAACATTAAGATACAACAGATTAAAAATAAGATTCAAAGACACAGATACATTATAAATCAGAGACTTGATGTGGTACATTGGTTACATAGCATGTGAGTCGTATGTTGACATGAGTGTTGCAATGGTTACATAGAATCTGAGTCTTGTTATGGCAGTATGACAGAACAAGTACAAATGTTAAGGAGGGGAGAAAAGGGAAAGCAGACTATTTACAATATTTACATTATATACACAAGATAACACTGACGATTGAGTAATGTCTGGGGTAACTAAGATGTTAGAAATAGGAGTAGTACGGAAATACAATTTAGAGTAGAGAGAGAAGAAGGCTAGGTGGGGAAAGTGCAATTGCACTTCCAATTAGAGAAAAAGTAGGAATGGAGTAGGATTTTGAAATTGTCACAGTTTTCTGTGGTTCGTAATGAAGGAGGGAGAGAATTCCATTTTTTGGCTAAGAAAAACAACAGGAGGTGCTGTCCTGCAGGGCAGTTCGGTTTGTAGACAGTGATTAAGTTTAGATGAGCAGATCTAAGTGGACTGTTAGGGGTGTATGGTTGTAGGATTTTGGATAGTGCAGGACATTTAGTAGGGTTAAATAATAGCCTATGGGCAGTAGTAAGTTGGAGGTAGTCTAGATAGTTGGGAAGTTCTAGCCAGTTTAGTAAGTGGAGGGCAGAGCAATGTTGGGAGGAGTATTTGGCTTTGATGGTGAATTTTGAAATTTTATCATAACAACTTTCCATTTTGGAAGAGATGGAGGCAGATAAGTTAGTTAGTAGAGGAGCGCCATACATTAGTGAGGGAAGAAGATAGGTAGTGACGAAGGTTTGTCTAGTAGAAGGAGAGAGACAGTGGATGTTTCTGTATAGCAGGCCAAGTTTTTGATGTGTTTTCATGATGTTTAGTTGAATATGGGTGTCAAATTTTAGGTGTTCATCTATAGTTACCCCAAGTAGATTGGCATAGGGAACAATTTCTATGGTTGAATTGTTATGGCTTCTAATTTGGAAATAATTTTTATCAAAAGGGGAGGATTTTGAGGGACAGAATAGTCTTATTTTGGATTTGTGCATTTAGAGAGAGTTTTTTTGAAGCATCCAGTTATCATTGGTGGAGAGGGCAGTTTGAGTGGATGATTGAAGTTCCGGGAGGTTGGTGGCACAGCAGATTAAAGTGGAGTCGTCTGCGTATTGTACGATTGTAGTATTTGGGATGGCAGAGTGGAAATCATTGATAAAGATGTTAAACAGCATTGGGCCAAGAATGGATCCTTGGGGAACTCCAGTAGGGATGGGAAGGAAGCCTGAGGTGCCTTTCCTCCATTTTACAGTTTGAGATCTGTCAGATAGGTAACTTGAGAATCAGGATAGGGTATTGTGAGAGAGGTTAAGGTTAGCAAGGTGGCTTAGGAGATGAGTATGGGAGATTGTATCGAAAGCCTTGGAGAGATCTAGTAGAACTGTAGAGACTATTTTATCAGAGTCACAGGCATGGTTGACTATATCTAGGAATGAGAGAAGAGCAGTTATAGTGCTATGGCCAGGATGGAAACCATGTTGGGTTTGAGTGATAAGGTGGTTTTTGGTTAGGAAGGGCATTAGTTGGATGTGAATGCATTTTTCCAATATTTTTGATATTGGGGAGAGGATGGCTATGGGGCAAAAGTTTGAGGTATTATTGTTTTTACCACCTTTGTGGAAAGGATGTATAAAGGCAGCACGCCACAGCTTGGGGACATAAGATTCCTGTATGGATCTGTTGATGAGGATGCTAATGGGGAGGGCGATTCCATCTACAGCAAGTTTTAAGAAGTTAGATGGAATGTTATCTGGGGCATTGGAGCATAGTTTTAGTTTGCTGAGAAGTTTTTTTATGTAGGAGGTAGAAATTGGTTTAAGTTCAAAAGTAGGGGGAGAGTTGGGTTTAGAGGCTGGGGAAGATTGACTAACCTGTGTGGATGGGTTATTTGGGAAGGACTTAGTTCAGCTATAGAGTTAGTAAAGAAGGAGTTGAATAGAGTGGCAATTTCTGGATCAGACTTAGTAGTGTCAGGGCAGGGGTTGTTTTTGGTGCCTGGGTTGAGAAGTGAGTTAATGGAGTTCCAGAATTGTTTGGGTTTTTTGGAGTGGTTGGCTTGGAGTTTCATATAGTGGGATTGTTTGTCTTTGATTATATGTCTTTTAGTAAGGTTAAAGACTTGCTTATATTTAAGAAGGGTTTCAGGGTGTTTATTGTGCTGAAAACGTTTCCAGCATTTATCTCTTTGTTGCATAAGTTTTTTGGTTTCCTTAGTTAACCATGGAGTGGAGTTCGGTTTGATTCCTATAGATCATGGTGGAGCTTGGGAATTGAATACATTTAGGAAAGTTGAGTTAAAGTAATCAACAGCATTGTCTAGAGGAAGTGTTTTCAGATTGTTCCAGTTAGTTTGTTTGAGGGTGTTAGAGAAAATTATAGGGTTGAAGTTTGCAAGGTTATGTGTATATGTATTGGTGCTGTTGAGGGGAGAAATGGGTTACTCGGTGGATAAAGGCAGGCAGGTGGTCACTAATAGAGTCAGGAAGGAAGGCTGAGTGTAAGATGTTGTTAGGGTGGGTAGCTAGGATCCAGTCCAGAGTAGATCCTGGAGGAATGATTTTGTTAGGTTTAGTGATAGAGTTAGTAAATTGAGTAAAGTTGAATAGATTGACAGATATGACTGGATTCTGGTTGTTAATTTTGTTCCAGTCTATGTTAACATTGTCTAGAATGTAGGTCTCTAGGTTAATATTAGTTATGGCCCATTGGAGGATTTCTTCTAGAGTATTGGTGTTGTTACCTGGGGGAATATAAAGGGATATGATGCAGATACTTTTATAATTAATCATTTGTAGTAAACCTATTACTAGTTCTGCATTGTTGAACAGGGGAATGGGATTTGGGTATGGAATAATGGGGGTAAATTAGAGGATATCTAGGCTACCCCTCCACCTTTTCTATTCATGCGGTCATATCTAAGGGCTTGGAAACCAGGGGGTAGGATTTCTGAGTTACAGATGTATGGTTTTAGCCAAGTCTAAGAGATGGCTATGATGTCAGGTAGGTTCTGGCTTAGCCAGGCATGGAAGATAGTTGCTTTATTTCTTAGACTCTGGGCATTGAGAGCATTTTCAGGCTTTTGAGGCTGGTGGTATTGGTTGTTATTGGGGGGATGAGGTTCTTAGAAGTACTAGGTCCAGGGTTTGGGTGTATATCACCGGCTAGAAATAGGCAGATAAAGAAAGGAGGTAGTAGGAGATTTAGTTTACCTTTTGACTGTTTTGGAAAATATGACAGAGGTTTAGGGAAGTTATGTTTTGTTGAGGTGGGTAAGATGTTTGGTTTAAGGTAGTGGAGAAGGTTGGGCTGTACTAATGAGGAGGATATGGTATGGATGTGAGGTATTGTGAGGGTGAAATGGGGGCTGGGAGTGGTGAAGTGAGGCAGAAAAGAGTGAGGAGAGGAGTGGAGGAATAAGAGGTAGTATGGTATAGTGGAATTAGAATTAACAAGGTGATAGAGGGGATAAGAAGGGTTTGTAGTAGCGCATAATGAATAGTAAGATGGTATAAGTTTGTAAGATAGTGTAGTATGGGAGCTATAATGTAGGTAGGGTATAAGCGAGAGAATGAAGTAGGGGGTGCAGAGTGGAGTATAGTTTGTAGGGGGAGTGGCCTTTAATTGATGGGTGGAGATGAGAAGTGGAGGGGTAGAGGGATGAGGTGCATGATTGGAGTGGTGGAGGAAGGGAGGAGACTACTGGATGGAATAAATGTAGGAGTAGTGGGGCGGGTTGTATTGGGGGCAGGGGAGCGGAGTGAGCCCATAGGCAAACAGAGCGGGTAGAGCCAAGAAGAGGAAAATCCTGTGAGAAAAAACAATCAGTGAGAGAGGCTATGGACAATGGCTGGTCCTGTAGTTATGGGGTAAGTCTTGATCTTGGGGTAAAGTTTCACAACATCATTCTGCCTACTGCAAATCTACTACTTGCTCAGTATTATACCTACCAGGTGACTGTGAATTCCCCACATAAATGACAGTGGACAGCAATCATAAAGCTAAACATTCTGAATATTTAAATATAGGTTAATTATACAAGTAAAACTATATAGGTAACTATAAAATAAAGCTTAATTGAAAGGCATTTAATGATGTTAACTATTCAATAACTTGTCAGGTCAAAGCATTCATATTTAAGAGCTTCATTAGTGAGGAATGAAAGAGTACAATGACTCTAGAACATTATAAAGATCAGTGATCCATGCTTTTAATACAGCAATGCTTTGCACCATGTCACAATGTTGGATCTGCAAAAAAAAAAACAGACAAGGGATGGCAGCATATTTGTCAATGGGGTAGGTGAACTGGACCAAGGACCCTGTCAGCCATCACTCAGGCTAAATAAAAAACAATAGTGACTTGCATTAAAAATGTGTTACCTTTATAGACAAAGTTAACAGTAATAAGAGTAGGGTAATCATCATCAAGAGATCCACAACCGGCCACAGTAAAAAAATGTTAATATATAAACAGCACACAAAACACTCTGGCACCTCGGCTCACAGCCTTCCAGGAGTAATACAAAAATTCAAATGTAAAACATCTTATATAATCCACTCTTGATGTTTAGAATAATGGTATTATGCAATATAAAATGCTATTACAGAAAGGCTTTAGGTTAGGTTATTTGAACAGGGAAGATGTTGATAAAAAGTTTGGGGTTGAAAGGTGTAAAATACCTTCTTTTTATTGTTTGCCCAAACTACAGAAAAATATGGTCAACCCTCCCAGGTCATCCAATTGTGGCAGCCTGTGGATATTTTTTTGTATAATATAGGTTTGTTAATACATAATCATTTGAAACCTTTTGAAATAAAGTTGAAATCTTATATTAGAGATTATTTTGATTTGTTAGAAAAATATCTGATATGACATGGGATAAAGACATGTACTGGCTGACTATGGATGTAAAAAGCCTTTATACCAGTATTAAACATGAACATGGAATTAAAGCTTTGCCTTATTTTTTAGGAGATACCCCTTTGTCTAATTATGTTGTGGAGGTTACACATTTTTGTTTATTAAACAACTATTTTATATTTGATAAGACATTATACCATCAATTAAAGATCACAGCCATGGGAGCTTCTTTTGCCCCATATTTACTAATTTACTGATGACTCTTTTTTTTTAATTAGAGTATCTATATAGGCACAAGTTTGTGAGTGACCATGTTATTGGTTACTATAGATATATAGATGATTTATTTTTTATATACAAAGGTGGTAAAAGTAGCATTGGGAGTTTCTCCTATAAATGGAGTAAACACTTAAAAGATTTTTTAACTTCTAGTCATTTCATCTCCCCTGATGATAGGGTTTATTTAAATCCTTCTCTGTTGGGCACATTTCCCTCTGGTGAATGTAATGCATGTTCTACTGTTGCCCTAGTTTTGGTAAAATAAATGGTGGCAATTTTTCTTCGTCTGGTAGATTTTCTTGTGACAGTGAGGGCATTGATTATGCCCTGAGGTGCCCCTGTAATTTGTATTATACATGGAAAACTAAAAGGAAATTTAGAACCAGACTGCAAGAACATATTAGGGACATAAAAAAGAACATAACTGAGAGTAATATTGCTATGCACTTTAAAGAAAAACATAACAGTAATTTTTGTCTACTACAGGGTTGTGTTCTGGAACACGTATCCATACGAGTTGGTGAAATGTGTAGTATTAAAGAGAAACTACTTTATAAGGAATCAATTTACATTCTATAGTTTGATGCAATGTTGCCTGTAGGTTTAAATTTGGAAATTAATTGGAAGCAATTGTTATGTAATTAGTGCTGATTAGTGGATTATATAAGATGTTTTACATTTGAATTTTTGTATTACTCCTGGAAGGCTGTGAGCCGAGGCACCAGAGTGTTTTGTGTGCTGTTTTATATTAAAACTTTTTTTACTGTGGCCAGTTGTGGATCTTTTATTTTTTTCTTGAGTGTTTTGCTAATCATCATCAAAAGCCATCAGGTAAAACAGAGATGAAAAGGAATACAGCAGTCTGTCTACAGTGAACTAAATTAGTTCTCCCAAATATTGAAAGTAATTTATAATTTGTAATTTTAGAAACATGAAACAACTTCTGCACATAAAAAATTGTAATCGACCCTTGTTACTTTCTTACATTTAACTTATCATTATTATTTCATGAATATAAAATGCATTTATTTATTGCTACAAACTATAATTCAAAAGACAAATATTTGTTGAAGAAATGTAAAGTACATTTTCTTAAACTCATCTATACAAAACCCTGCAGATTCCATTCTTTCTCAGTCATTACGTTTTCCCCCTCAAAGTAGTGCACAGTTGTGCAGTTAACATCCACATTTTGATGTCTTGAGATGCAAAATCTGCTTGTTATTTTGGATTGAGGTTATACCTCTCAAAATTCAACAATGTCCCACCAAAGACCATTAAAGTAGTGGTAAAGCTTTATGCATGTGTCATGCTTGTGCTGTACTAAGACGAATAACATACTCTTTGCACATTGTGCACACCTACTGATAGTCTGAAGGGAGTCTGCAGAATAAACATTAGCAAATTCTTTCAGAAAATCCTCTTATTATAATGGTAAAATCAGTGAAAATATACCAGAGCAGTAGTTAATGGTTCAAAATAAAGTCCATAGCAGTCTGTCTTGATTTCATAGATGAACATTGAACATTACTAATATCCTACGGTTTGTGACATGGTGCAACTCTCACACTCTAAGAAGACATGTGCAATGCATTGTCTTAGAAATCACTGCACCTGTCACATGGCCACTTATTAAAGTCATGCTACATGCTATGTGCCAGTGAATCCCAGTGTCTAATGAATATTGACTATAAAAGTGATGGTTCGTACAAGAATGTTTCAGAAGTCTAAATGAGTAGTGGAAATGGAAGAATGATTAATATGTGAACCTTAAAAATGTATACTTTTCTCCAAGTACTTGATAATATAATGAGTCAGTTCATAATAAAAAGTGTTATCTAAAAATGTCTATAATTTGACATGATGGAAATAAGAACCTTAAAAAAAACAGGTGCTTCTCCCAATAAATCAAAGCAAGATTACTAAAAATGGGTGCTGAATCAGCACCCATGGCAATATCAGAACACTGCTTAAAAAACTTATTTTCAAACAGAACAAAAAATGCTCAACAGGACCAGCTCCATAAAACACAAACCAAATCAATGTCAGTGCCATAAAAAAAATTTACTATCAAGAAGAATGTCACAGAACCATGCTAATCTTAGACCCTGGGGAATACTGTAAATAAGAGCCTTTTACCAGATGTGACCAACTT
The DNA here is from genome assembly GCF_019279795.1 of Protopterus annectens. Lineage (NCBI taxonomy): Eukaryota > Metazoa > Chordata > Ceratodontiformes > Protopteridae > Protopterus > Protopterus annectens. Next base: position 401,989,892 of record NC_056728.1, read on the forward strand.
TGTCTTTAGAGAAGCATTTTTGTTATGTAAAATATCAAGCGGGTGCCAAGAATCTCTCAACTAATTTTTCTATAATAAAAACTGCTAGTGGTTCAGTATTATTCCCACCAGCCAAAATGAATGGTCTTAATGGAGGGCCTAAGGGATCCTTGTGACTTTAGGTACACCAAACATGTATGGTATAATAGGATGTTTGACATGTAAAAAAATGGAAGTAGGAATACTTTCTTCCATTAATAGTTAATTTAGAGACATATCAATATTCTGATAGCTGATATTGATACAAATTCTGGATGCCACACAGTAAAATAAGAACACACAAGCAATAATGCCTAACAGGGCATGTGTTACTATGTAAATTATGCTCACCCAGGGGTATTATGAGGCCTGACGCCACAGACAGAAAGACATGCGTGCACCCACACACACACACACACACACACACACACACACACACACACACACACACACACTTTTCTTTCTTTTTCCATGTTTCTTTCACTTTTATACCTGCTAAACAGCAAAAGCACTGCTTAGCGAGTGTAAAATAATAACTATCTTAAGCACTCATTTCATGCTTACATACACTCATATACTCATATACACAGAAATAAACAACCACACTTTTTTTTTTACACTCATTAAACAGCAAAATTACTACTTAGTGAGTGCAAAATAATGGCAGCCATTAGCTTTCTTTCAGTCCAAGCTCCATGGCAGCTTAATATGCTGCCATGTAGCACCAGACTCCTTTTAAAGTTGGCATTGCCTGTAGATTAACACCCTGCTGGAGAACGTTCATTCTGCAGTCAGGGTGCCAATCTACAGGTTGCCCATTCTCCAATGTATAATCAAATATTTTAGCACTATATATGAAAGAATTTACAATAACCACCCCACCCCCTAATCAGGTTTTATAACCCTGATGTTAGTGTTGCTAATTAGTTCAGATAAAATAGAATGTTCTTATGAAGTGAGATTATAAACCTTTTATCTTTTTATCACACTATAAATCATGAATATCCTTTTCCAGTAGTCCTTCAAACAGTTTAAAAGCCGCAAACATATCATGTTTAAAAAATCATTGTTAAATAATGTACATAGGTTAAAATTTTTTTTAAATATTATCTCTGATAAAAGTACAGAAACATTTGCTCTCTTACAGGGTAAATGGTGAAGCCATTATAAAACCAGTGCAGAAGCAATAAGATCTAATTCCATCTATAAAGGTAATAAAATTTGACTTAGATACTTACTTAACTAGTACTATTGAGTTTGGTTGCAAAATCATTTCCAATAACTCTATGGGTCATCCATTGCTTATGCAAATTGATTGCTTTCAAAGGAAACTACTTAAGCTGAAAACATTGCAGTTGGATAAAAATTACTTGTGTGAATGTATTAAGAAAGCCAGTATTCCACACACAGAACAGAGACAGCCACACAAGACCAGGACAGCACTACAGCAGGGCTGAACCCACATCTATCCATAACCCGTTTTTCTCCATTTTTGCACATGGGGACAGGGTAGCACTTCAACAGTAACAATCATCTAGAGCCAAGATTAACACCACCAGGTGGCTAGTCCTGACACAGTAGTTCTTTCACATCACACAATTGCATGCATACTCACACCGATGGCCAATTTAGAGTGTCCAATTCACCTACTACGTGGCTTTGGAATGTGGAAGGAATCCCATGTGAACACAGGGTGGACATGCAGACTCCACAAAGAAGGCATCCGAGCAGAGAATCAAACAAGAGAATCTCTTGTTGTGAGGTGACAATGCTATCTGCTGTGCCACCCACACATGACAAAAACATCACTACAGCAAGACTGGACAGACTTGCACACACACGGGACACAGACATCCACATGGATTCCCACACACTGGACAGAAACACCCACACAAGACCAAGACAAAACTGCAGCAAGACCGAACAGAGACCCACACAAGATGAAGGCAGCACTACAGCAAGACTGAGATACACAAGATGCATTAGACAAACTGACCCCACCACACAAGACAGAAAGACAACTACAGAAATGCAGAGCAGTCAGACTGCAGAGTCACACAAGACAGCTATGGACAGACATAGAAAAGACTACAGACACAGCACATATAGGAGAAAGCCATGGGGATTACAGAGACTGCAGACAGACCCATTCCCAAAGAGATACAGGTGAAAAGCACATAGATGACAGGCACCCGAGTGTAATTTATCTTCAGTGTGTGGTTAGCCCCTCAGCTTTTCAGATTGCTGCCACTTTTAGTTCCATACAAGCAATTTGTTCTTCCTCTGCTTCTAGCTGTCCTTGCTTCACAATGAATCCTGCCACATCAACAATCCTTGCCTCAAGACAAAACCTGCCGCACCTAGCTGTCCTTGCTCTAGATTGAACCCTGCTGCACCTAGCTATCCTTGTCTCATATCAAATACAGCCACACCTAGCTGTCCTTGCCTCAGATCAAATCCTGCCACACCTAGCTGTCCTTGCCTCATGATGAATCCTGCCACACCTAGCTGTCCTTGCCTCATGATGAATCCTGCCACACCTAGCTGTCCTTGCCTCATGGTGAATCCTGCCACACCTAGCTGTCCTTGCCTCATGGTGAATCCTGCCGCACCTAGCTATACTTGCCTCATGATGAATCCTGCCACACCTAGCTGTCCTTGCCTCATGATGAATCCTGCCACACCTAGCTGTCCTTGCCTCATGATGAATCCTGCCACACCTAGCTGTCCTTGCCTCATGATGAATCCTGCCACACCTAGCTGTCCTTGCCTCATGGTGAATCCTGCCACACCTAGCTGTCCTTGCCTCATGGTGAATCCTGCCGCACCTAGCTATACTTGCCTCATGATGAATTTTGCTGCACCTACCTGTACTTACCTCAGATTGAATCCTGCAGCAACTAGTTGTACTTACCTCATGATAAATCCTGCTGCACCATGCTGTCAAAAGTAGCAGGGAAACATGTGGACATTCTACAATATTCTCACAGCCCTTACCCACCTCCCAACCTCACAGCACAGCAGTTCTGGACAAAGCAAAACATTATCATAGTACAAAGGTGTAGCATCAAGGAGAGTTGTAAACATTGCCATTACACGTTTAAAAAATAGTAGAATAAGAGGGTTTGAATTAGTGTACATTAAAACAACACCTGTACATTCTGCACAGCCACAGTGCCCCACTACCAACCTCTCAGCACAATTCTGGACAAAATAGAAATAACTAACTAACTAAATAAATGAATGAATGAATAAATAAATAAATAAATAAATAATATTATTATACAGTACTGACTAAATGTCCAGAACAAATCTGGATATTAGTTATAGACCACCCCCTCCTCACAATCTCTTACCACAAGAATTCTGGAAATGCTAAAATAAAACTGTTTTAAACATAGCCCCTGCTAATCACCCCACCCCAATTCCCTTAGCCAAGAACTCTGAACAAAGATATTATAATCCTCATCTAACTATGTTTCATCAATCCCCCCCCAAAAAAAAAGTTAAAAAAAAAAGTCCACTAACGTTTCTGCAGTGGAAGGGTGTTACTAATCCTCTGCCTACTCTTCATGATTGTAGGCTGACCCCTGCTTACTTCCACACAGACTAGTTCAGCTCTTTTAATTTGTCCTTAAAAGGAAAGTTTTTCAGACCTTTAAAAAATGTTATGAGGACAGTTGAAAATGCAGCTCATTGACTTGTCCAAGTGATCACTACTGGAAAGCTTCCTACCCAAGTCATTGTACTCCTCAGTCCTAACAATGCTATTAATCAAGTGAATAAAGAAGTAGCAAAGGAAACTCCTTTCTTGAAAAACAACAAGAAAGAATGCTTGAAACACACATGACTTTTTAAAGGCTCCTGACATGGGAAGTGCTTTACAGGGACAAATCTGGTCCTTGCTTTGTCACTTCCTCAAAGAAACACACACACACACACACACACACACACACACACACACACACACACACACACACACACACACACACACACACACACACACACAAAACCTGCTTCCCTGCTGCTGCAAACAACCAGGTCCTTGCTTCAGTGAAGTAGACCTGATGGAGTGCAGCTTTTTGCTGAAAGCACAGGCAGCTTACAGAAAAGACAAAAAAAAACATGAAACAAAATGATGGTGCCACAAATTGTTCAATGCAGATGGGCAAGGAGGAAGGAGAAACCCACGGCTGCCTGTGTGTGAGTTGGCTGCACATTGTCAGTGGGGGCCCTTGAACGTGGGGAGATAATCAGGGTCCTCCAACAGTCATGGGTTTGGCAGTTTCTTAATGTCGACTATGACTACAATTCTTTGATACAAATGGGTTTGAATTTCTTGAAATTATAGTCTGGCAGAATGCAAAAACTATTCAGAGTTTACATAAAGAAACTATGAACCTTACGGGTTCCATTGACAAAGGCTTGATATTTTGGTACATCAACAGGAGTATAGCAAAGATTTTAATAAAGTGGATAAGCAAGTTGTGACAATGTGAGGTATTGCCAGCTATGCCAGGAGAAGTAGGGCAGTGGATATGCAACATATGCCAGCACAGCAAGCAGTAATTTTGTAAAGAATTATATGTCCTTTGTATATCAAACAGATTTGTACAGATGCTTGTGTTGAAAATGTATTTGTAAAATTGCTTGTGTTAAAAATGTATCAAAAATGTGTCCTGCTGGGCAGAAAAGAAATATATATTTATATCGGACTGTACTGTTGTAAATAGGATACTGGAAGAGAACAGGTTAATCTCAGCCCAGCAAACCTTGAAATATAGTAAGAAATTAGATTACTTAATTTGGGACATAAAGATTATATCTTGCAGTTCTGACTGCAGCCAGAGACTAAATGTCTGTGCTAGAGAATGGTTTATTAGCTCCTGTAGGAAGAGTGGAAGTGTTTTATGGTTTTATAGCTTCCAGATGCTATATCACAGCTCAGAAAAGCTTTATCTGGGTGTATGGTAACATATATGTGCTAAATACTGGTTCATTTTCTAGCAATGGGGGTAGCATGGAAACCAGAAGTTAGATGAGCAGATGTATGTAATGTCATTCTGTAATCTAGGACAAAAATGATGTTTTAATACCAGATGAGAAAGAAGTCTTAGAGCATTCTGTTTTTGGAACCTGACAAAGAAGGAAGACCACTCACATACTTCATCTGGCCCTGCTCTAGTAAGTGACCACAGAACAGTAATTCTTTAGAGCAGTCAAGAAATTCTAGTGAGATTAGTTAAATGCTGTTTTTGTATCTGTGTGAGTCTATTCATCTGTGTTATTCTAATATTTCTTGTGTCTAAAACTCTGATGTTTATTGTAAATAGATATTTAGTATTTTCATGTACTTTTATTATTTATTATTAAATATATTTAAACTTTTCATTGTGACTGGTCCTTAAGAGAATATTTTAACCTTTGAGAGTATTTATAGCTATTTGTTGACTCTGTGGCCACTCCAGAAAGCCTTACTGCATTGGTCAAACACTATCATTAGTATTAATATTAATGTCACTCAGTATAATTGGATACACTGGTAAGAGCCTTAGAGTAACTGGCTTTGGAGTGTCTGGTGGCAGTGTAACTACCTTGTAGTCTGGGCAGAAGGGGGCATAACTAGTAAACCTGTCCCAGCCTTTCCCAGGAGTATCTATGTGTGTGTGTGTGTGTGTGTGTGTGTGTGTGTGTGTGTGTGTGTGTGTGTGTGTGTGTGTGTGTGTGTGTGTGTGTGTGTGTGTGTGTGTGTGTGTGTGCGCAAACCAAATCTCAAAGAGTGTGTGTGCCAGCTGCTTGAAGCAGGGACATGAAGCACAGAGAGGGTGTTGGAGGACTTGGCTTGGACACTGAGCTGAGGACTCAAGTCTACAGATGTGCCAGTGGGGAGTCTCATATTGGGGCCCTGGAGAGAGAGAGAGAAATCCAGACCCCATACTGAGTGTGTTCTCTGTGTGCTCTTAAGAGAAATTGTGCTTGATGCAGAGAGCTGCATCTGGAAATCCTGTGTGTATCTATTTTTATTCCAAGTTTATGTCCCTCTCCAGTGTCAGTGGTAAGGATTCAGGCTCCTTGATTACTAGCCCAGAGAGGGGATGTCACACAGGTGAATACTTTTTGACACATAAAATTAAGAAAATGTTTTATGATAATGTAGAATACAGGAACAATTTATTCAACTGTCCCTAACTCTGGGCAATGTTTTTATAAACCCCACTAAGAAGATGATGGATTTTAAGCTGCCAGACAACAAACAGAGCCTTTGGCTTGACTAGGTGTTTTCCCACCTTCATCCTTCAAATTCAATCAGTAATGGAGATGAAGATTTTTTTATCAGAATCCCTTCCCAGGAGGTCACAGAGAATAACAAATGGGAAGTACAGAGAGAGAGAGAAACAACACTTGGAAAAATGGCTCATCATTCTGATCCATCTGTCAATCTCAAAAGAAATGCTACAAAAGGTGGGAGGTGGCATTAATGGCATTAGAGATTTTTAAAGAAATGGACAATGACATTTTATCAAAAAATGACATTTTTAATTTTAGTAAACTTGAACTTACTGAATCTCATTATCAGCTGTTTTGTAAGGACTTCACCTTTGTACACTGTAAGAAAGCAAATATTTCTGTGTTTTTTATCTGAGCTAAAAATCTTTGTTTAAGAAAACTGAAACTTTGTACATTATTTAACTCAATATTTACATTCCAGATGCACTCAGGACAGACTACTTTAAAGAGTATCAGGAAAAGCTGCTGAATCAGGACTTAGAAGGGATGCCAATAATTGCCTACCTACCAATATTAAAGAAAAGGTTGCAAGAGTATAAGAAGTTCACAGATATAAGCATGAAAGTGCCAAAAGACATGGCAATGCCCAAATGTCAAGAAGATAAGAAGAAATGTATAAGCACAAAGTCAGATGGACTATACCTGCCATGAAGAAATTAATTATGTAGAAGGCCTGTTCAAAACCCAAGAAAATGTTTATATCAAATCAGCTCACAGACAGAATGCTGGAAAGAATACATGAATCACGTCTTATAATCGGGAAGTGTAAGGAAAGAGAAGGATATAATGTTTTTGCCAAGAATTTCTCATCAGATTGTGATAGAAATACAAAATGTCAAGTATGTATTGTGTTTCAGAAAGAATGTGAGAGAGGATTTCATGTGATATTACATAAGGGACGTGAAACTAATTTGCTTTTGATTTACTACAGGTGACCAAAATAATAGATAATTTGTCTAGGTATGGCATTTATTGTGTTCTTATCCTTAATATAGTGCTCCACAGTCTGCGAGTTAAAAATTCAATACTTTTCACAGAAATGAGACTTCAAAAACATTACTATGCATCACAGATGTACACAATCCAGTAGAGAAGTAGAAAGATGTCAGAGAAGAAAAATCATTATTAGGAAATGCGTTGTTTGTGAATTTGATTTTTGCTCCCTGTGTCTGACTATTCTCCCCTCAATCACTGAGTCTACCTGACCCAGCATAGCCTTCTCCAGGCTCTTTCAAACACACACCTAGGACTGGTCAGGAGATTGAGGACTCTACTGTGGTGTTATACTGTTTAACAGAAATGTTTTTTTCTTTATGCCTTAACTTTCCCCTCACACTGCATGCTCTTGTTGAACATTTGAAGGTGGATGCACAATGGGGACAGGCTAGCTTGTTGTTCTGCCTCTATGGCAACTTAGAAGTATCCTCTAATATTCCTCTTTAAGTATAACATCCCCTACACATCCACAGTATCAACCGGGCATCAACCACAAGGTGAATTCAAGTCTATGTCTGCACCTTCCCTACCAGATAGACACAGCTACCCTTCCTTGCCAGCACCTGAGATGTCCCCACTAGTACTCAAACCCAGTCTATGTGGGTTGTAGTCAGGGCTTTATCTCTCTATGCCATGCTATAGCAGGGCTTTTATTCAGCTTTATTTGTCTTCTCTATAGCTGATTGTGCCGCCTGTCTCCCATTCGATAATAGAAGATCACTAACATACTGCAAGTTTGTTCAGTGTTACTTCAGTCAGAGGCCACATTGAATGTCAAAGAATTACATTAAGAAGCTCAGATATGACAGAATGTCTACTCTTACATACTGTGGGTTTAATGTGTTTACCCCAAGAGAAGGAGTGAGACTGCTAAATCCATTGCAGTCAGTCATAGCAGCAAACAATTGCAGTGAAGATAGGTGTCACCTCTAGAACTTACACTGCTGAAAAAACAGATGGTCATGTACATAGGAGAAACAGTAGCCACCTCTACAGAACAGGACTGATTTCTTTCTTGGATAGTGATATATCATAGCATTTGCTAGAAGATGTGACCAGAAACTCTTAAGAGAGGACACAGTTATTGGATAATAAATATACACCAATACTGCATGACTTCTCAGAATGCAAGACATATGCAGATTACTCACAACAGGACTTATCAGAAATTGACAAAGTATTTCCCAATAACCTGCAAAAGCAATACAGATGAATGTGATTTAAATTTCAAAAGAGCCGCTTGATGAACATGGTTTTAAATGTGTTAAAATGCATAAGCATGGCATGATTTTAAAACATGATATTTATTTTCAAATTATATTAAAGTTTGTTCAATACAACAACTATTAGTGATTAGTAAAGTGTATTTTTAAATATGGATCTTATATGTATTTCACATGGCATATTTTAATGTACAGGTCACAAACGTAAACCACTTGCACACACTGCTATGCAAATAGTAATAAGTACACATAATAACACATACACCAGTGTCTCAGCAAATAAGCTTCTAGGGCAAAACACCTCAAAACCTAATGCCATGGTCATAGGTGATGCCATAGTGAGATACAGAGATATCTCTCACACCAGGCTGAACAAGGAGAAGGTCACAGCCAGCTGTCTGTCAGATGCCAGGATCTGTCAAATCACACATGCACTTAAGTCATTCAACAACAAGTACCATTTTGACTCTGTCGTAGTCAATGTTGGGGTAAATGACTTGAGATGTAACTCTCTGGACTATATGAAAAGATACATGAATGACCTCTCAGATTATGTGTACCAGGCAGGTATGACTCTAGCCCTATGCAACATTCTACCTTCACTCAGGATGATGCCACAGTATAAACAAAAAATGATTGACTTCAACATATTAACTTGTGGTGTCCATCCAGGAAGATCCAGTATCTGTCAACCTGGGAAGACATAGTCAACAGGCCATGCTGCTTTGACAGAGATGGTCTGCACCTGTCTCTTCTAGGCTTTCAGATACTTGCAAAGGTGCTTGCCTCCCCATTAGTGTCTTTTTTAAGGCAATGTCAAAACAACAAAATTTCCGATTTAACAAAATCCACTCGAGACAAACTCAAGGTTCTGCTGCTTAATGCTATGAATCTAAACATGAAACTGCACTCCCTGGATGCACTCCTCACCTTGGAAGATGTTGACATCTGTGCAGTCACTGAGACATGGTTCAAGGCTCTGGGAGAGCACCCCGGCCATGCAAGGCTACAGTGCCTTCCACACATTCAGACCTCAAAATGAGCATGAAAGAATCAAAGGTGGAGGTGTACTCATTTTATTAAAGCCAAGTGCACCTCAAGACTGGTCAAACAGTGCCACTCTCTTGAACTACTCCATGTCCAATTAACTATAGGCAAAATACCCTACCACATCATTTCTAGTGATAGGTCCCACACCATGAACCAAGAAAAGCACACCACCTACCTGAACTTACTAAAATCACTTACCATACAGCCCAACACATTAGTCATGGGAAATTTCAAATATTCTTCCATTGACTGGGTGACATACATGAGCATGAACATGCTCCCCCACAGGTTCATTGACTTTGCCAGTACAAATGCTCTGGAGCAGATAGTCTGCACCCCACAAGGGGCTCCAATTTCCTAGATATAGTACACATCAACATGGGCAGTTAATGCACTCCCCCATGTGTGATGCCCTCCATGGTAAAGTCGGACCATGAATCAGTCTCGTTTGAAGTAACTAGTGAATGTGTCACTACCACAGGAGCAAAAAAAAAAAACTAAAAAACTCTTCCAAAGCAAACTACAGCCTACTAAGTGATGGTATAAAAAGTTGTATACCCCCTGCAATCACAGACAACAATAACTCCTATGCAGAGGTGTACACAAATGCCCTGTATAAACACTTAAGGAACTGTATAGACTCGGCTGTACTGACAGGATTAAAAAATGTCCTCCCCCCAAAAAAAAGTCACCCTGGTGGACCTCAAGTATAAACAGGTTATATAACAAAAGAAAGACACTGATGTCTAAGAACAAGAGGGAACTGATTCAGCAGAGGAAGAATTCCCTTCACAGCTTGAACAAGCAAATCTTGCAAAGTCCTCTGAAGCTAATTATAAAGGTAAAATAGCATCCCTAGCCAAGGACAATCATAAGGCATTCTCTAACTACATTCAAAATCTAAAAGGGAATGCCCAGCTGTGTGCTGAATTGGTAGTAGATGGTACCACTCAGTAACAAATAAACACACCCGACTCCTCCAGCAGACTACATCTGACATGAATGATCTGAAAACAGCACAGATGAATAACCAAGTGTAGTTTAATTTCTAAGTGCTTTCGCCTTCAATAAAAGCATCATCAGGGATAAAATCAGAAATAAAATAACACAGTAAGCAAATCTGTTTAAATCTACCTCTCAGTAAATAATCAATAAAAATCCTTATCAAGACAAGTGTAGCGGCATTTAAAGTGAAAGTGTGTGTGTGTGTGTGTGTGTGTGTGTGTGTATATATATATATATATATATATATATATATATACATACCTATATATATATATATATATATATATATATATATAAAGCACAAATACAAATACATATAAAACAGACATTAAAAACAGACATAAAAGCATAAAACTAAATATTATTATACTTGACTGTAAAAATACTTAAATACTTATTTTAATATAGCAGCTCTCACTTTTAAAATGCAGTTTAGATATATATAATTTAATCTTGGTTTATTAGTTGCATTTAACTGGATCTGGCAGTTTAATTCTCACTTTATTTTGGACAATCTACAAGTGGTTACCACTCATACTATACTGGAGGAAATTGCCAACCTGCTAGCTGACAGATTTGATGCAAACTTCACCCCCTGTCCCCACCAACCATACTTCAAAGGATACTGACACCAGTCCTCTGCCTAGTATCTCTAGGGATCAGGTCATATCTGCACTCTCCAAGGTCAAAAACATGGCCTCATTGGGACCAGACAACAACCAAGGTTGCTTATTAAGCAATCTAAAACAGAATCTAGGTGACCCACTCAGTTTTCTCTTTAACCCTAGTCTGAGAACTGGCTTAGTTCTAGCAGAATGGAGAACAGCAACAATAATCTGCATAAAGGGCGAGCCATCAACCGACCCTGGAAACTGTAGACCCATAAATCTAACCAGCCTCATCTGCAAGTTGATGGAAAGAATTATCATGGACCTTATCAACAAGGACATAGGTACCTTCAGACTCTAGACATAACCCAGTTTGGCTTTGTTAAGGCTAGATCATGCTTATTAAACCTAGTCGACTTCTTTGAGAAAATCAACGAAGACCTGGATGAAGGTAAGACAGTGCATACTGCCTATCTTGACCTAACTAAGGCTTTTGCAACAATCCCCCCCTCAGGTATTATTGAGAAGCTCTCACAGCTAGGAATTAACCCTTACATCACTAGATGGGTAGCCAGTTGGCTCCCTGACGGAGCACATACTGTCAAAGTTGTTGACTCCACCTCTACCAGTAGACCCGTCACCAGTGGCATACCACAAGGATCTGTTCTGGGCTCTTTACTGTTTAGAATCTATTTCTCAGAAGTCCAGGCTAAAGTAGACAGTCTTTGGCTTATAAAGTTCACTGATGATTGCAAATTCGGTGCAATCTTTGAGTCCCCCCAATGATGTTAAAATATTACAGGAGGGGCTAACACAGACAAAGGACTGGTCTAAAACTAAATGCAAAAATGTTAATTATTATCCCCTTTGGTAAAGTGCAGTTCCCTGCTAATTACAATATTGACAGCACCCTCTTAAGTTTAAACTCAGTGGTGTGAGATCTGGGAATACAGGTGGATGGCAATCTGAACTTCCACCCCCAAGTTTCCACAGAGGAAAGCTTTCTACATCATGCATCTCATAAATAAGGACATTGCATCCAAGTCTAAGGATGTTATAACTCCTCTGTACTCAACCCTCATCAGACCATTAATAGAGTACAATTCTCCCTTCTCCATGTACCTCATCAGACACCTGCAGCAGCTGAAGAGACCACAGTGGCTTCTCACCAAGAAAATACAGGGACTCCAAACTTTGACATACGTGAACAGGCTGAAAGCCCTGTCACTGTACTCTGTATCATATAGGCTGCTGAGACATGACTTGTGCCTGGCCTACAGGACAGTCTATGACCCTGACCTGACAGATATGGTGCACAAATGCAAGTCAAATGGTGATAGAGTCACTCACTCTATGGATCTTAACCTAACCTGTGACATTAACAGAACATGCTGGAGAGACAGATATATCTCCCTGAAATTGCTGCTACTTTGGAAAAAACTTCCATTTCACATGAATCAGGGCTCCTCACTGACCCTATTCAAGTGCAACCTGGACAAATGGATGGGGAGACTGCAAATGTAACCTAGGGGTGGCACCCATGTCCCTCATTGATATGGGTAGTCAGTGTTTATCATAAAAGCACTCTGCGAATTACATCCATCTAGACAAAGACAATTGAGACAACTCAGGATTAAGATGGCTAGACTTGTAAAGGCTCTAGGACATCTAGCCTAGTAAGCTCCTATGAACCTATGAACCTTCTGATGTATACAAAGTATTATAGAATGAATTCTTAAAATAGGGGAGATGTAAAATATTTAAATACTTGTGTACCTCGTAGATATTTCTGAGGCTAGTATGTGCTGTATGCAACGTCACTTCCTTCTTCAGGTTGTTGTCTGTCATGGCAGTAAAGAAGTGATAAACAGCCATTCAACTCTTTTGTTCCTTTATTTGAATACCTGTTACTACTGAAAGAACACAAAATGACTCCAAACACATTAGAAATATAACAAATGTATGGATAGTTTGATGTAACCAATCAAGCTGCATGATTTCTGGATGGTGAGAAGAAACTGGAATACCCAGAAAAAGCCTTCAGAAAGGAAGGGAGAAAATGTCAGTCTGCACCGAGTTAGGGACTTGAGGTTACCACTGTACTACTGAGATGGGAAGCATTGATCTTGTTAGCAAGCAGCTGTATTCTTCAAACATGACAAACTGGTCATGAAAGTGATTTTCTTACATCTGTTTGCATGTTACATGATACTGTAAAAATAATAATGCAAGTAAAAATCCTGGATTGCACCTGAAAAAGGACAATTAAGTTAAATTGTGACTAGTGAAGCTTGCTCAGTCAATAAAATAATTTTAATCCCAGTGATGCTTTGCCATACAGACAATATGGGGTTATGGCAACCTTGAAAAACTATGTGCTTGAGGCAAGTTTTCATCTCTGTGTGTTTTCAGAAAAAGAAATCTGATTTTATTTAAAAAATACTGGCTATATCTCAATAGTCCTTCAATATAACAAGCGACTTTATCAAAAATCATAAAGTTTTAACCATACTACGACTGATGAAAAATAATTTGACGAACAATGTACCTATTTCCATATATTACTCACATGCATACTGACTTTATATTTCTCCTACATGCTATTTTTGTTGTACTAAACCAGCTAAAGAAAAATCCTGCATTAAACTACATTATCAGCATTTTACATTTTTGACCTTTCCTTGGGATTATAATTTTTATAGAATTTTTGACATGCAGTGTGACAAATGCTGTTTCCTAAAAAAATGTACTCCATGAAAAATGGAAACATCAGACCCCGGGATTCATGAAGCTCAGCGCAAGGCTGGCATTAGGCTTGCACTGACCGTGCAGCGTGCAGATGGTGCAGTAGCACCATATGCATATTAATGAAGGTGCGCTGCCGCCACATCCATGTGCATAGGAAACATGCGCGAGTGCATGGGGCGTGTCGAAGTGCCGCACAGGGGCGTGGACATGTCGGCTGTTTACATGCAACCTAAAATGCTGAATATTACAGCCTGCCCGCAATAGTAATTACACCTGTCAGTGTTCGTGGATACTGAAACGTATGCAAAGCATGCAAGACAATTCTTGTGAACACAAAAATAAGAAGCAAACACAAATGCACGTTGCCGAATATTGAGTCCCAATCCCTCGAACAAATTACATTTAAAACCCTGTGCCCTTATTCTATTGCAGTGTTGATAGTTATACCAAGTGGAAGCGAAATGCATCGTGTTAGCATGCCGCCAATAGCTAAGTCTAGGCCAATAGTCAGGGTTCCCACCTGTCCCACATTGTGAGGGACAGTACCCATCTGGGCAGTTGTGTCCATACCAAAGCCATTATAAATGTAAAATATCCTGCGACCGTATGACATAATTATGTCCCACATCTCATGTAATAGTCACATACAATAGTTATTTCGGTATGTAATATACCTACATGTTACAAGAAATAGAATAAGCAAATAAACGACACAGAAGAAGCATCTAAACTACAACAATAAGCTTACATTTAGGCATAAAACAAAAGTAATATCCGTTGTACTGATCGTGGGTATGTGTTCGCCTGTAAAATCTGATGTGTGTCCAGAATATATCCCATCCTGGCCATATGAAAAGGTGGCAACCATACCAATGGTCAGAGCATTTGGCCAAAATCTGCCTATTTGCAGTCCAAGCTGTCCTTGTCAGGATGGGTCAAAGATGAACGAGAATTACCCGGGTCTACCTACCATGTCATGAAAGATAAGTATTTGCGTGTACCTATGTGCATGATGTACAGCATGTGGAAGGTGAACAATGCTAGGGTAGTCCTCTCAACCATAGAGGTACCAGAGATATGTAGTGTATGCAATGTGTCCCCTTGACCGTGCCATGGGCCATCAACCAAAGAAGGGATGGATGGAGTGTGAGGAATATAGGTGTGGGGGGGACGGGTAATGTAATAATCTGCAAAGGGGAGACTGTGTTGGATGCACAATAGGTGAACTGGAGGTGTATGAGGGAACAGTGGATGAATCAGAAAGAAACACAAAGAACAAACATACACATCTGCAATACAACCTGACAGGACATACTGTAGAACACAATCACAGAAACATATGAATATTAAAATGTGCGATACACATGTACAGAAATGTCACCGGCACATACCCACATAATGGTCTGGACGGAACTGAGCCATCCAACTACAACACACCTGGATGCTTAATTGAATACCCATCATCCCCTCTACAGCACACAACCCCCCCCCATTCCTGAACGTCCACCAAATCCAGCCATACTTGGGCTGCCAGCTTGGTGCAGCCATATCTGCACATAGTGACCACTATTCATATCTAGTAGGCAGTGTCACCCTAGGCAGTATCAGGATTGCAAACTATGTATCCCTTGCATGTAAAACCCTATCACATTTTTGTAAATCCAAAAAAATCGAAGGTTATTGGCTTGTTCAATTTTTGGATATCCCTCATGGGATACGTATCCTGTGTAAACATCAGACTTGGTATCACAACATGATGTCCAGTCCTGTAGACATCTGGACACAAGTTGTATGTGCAGTAGTGGTTCATGAGACTGCTCAGCCTCCAGCCGGTCATGCAGACCTTACTACCCGGGATTAAACACCTGCCCGTGATGCACGGCTCCCCACATGAATTATCAAGAAAATATACTTTACACATTCGCATAGTGGCAGTTGGATATAGGGTGATTAAGGCGCTGATGTAAGCAGGGTACCTCCTGTCCCACTTTGTGAGGGACAGTCCCTGTTTGGGTAGGTGTGTCCTGACCATGAATGATACAATGGCAAATGTCCTGTGATTGTAGGAAATAACTATGTACCATATTTCATGTAACAGTTGCCTAAAACAGTTATTTCTGTATGTAAAATATGTAAATCTTACAAGAAACAGAATAAGCAACTAAACTGCTACAGGAATAAGCTCTCATCTAGGAAAATAATTAAAGTTCTAAGCCCTGTACTGACCGTGGGTAGGTGTTGGCCTAAAAAAATCTGGTGTGTCCCGAATATATCCATCCTGGACATATGAAAATGTGGCAACCCTACCAATGGTCAGAGCATTCGCACACTAACTGGCCAGCCTCTTAATCCCTCCTAAAACCAGTGACCTTCAGAGGAAAGGTCTTGAATGACACTTGAATGAATAATGACAATAATTAAGAGTAATAGACGCTTTTAACTTCAGAAAATAAGTATTAATACATATGCTCTGAATCTGTCAACATGTTTCAAGTTAATAGTACTAATACTGTAAAAGTGTCCGTAATTGTCCCTGATTTGTCCTTGCCTTGTCCCTGTTGAAATTAGACCCTGAGTGTTTGAGAGGTCCGTACACATATGTACATCAAACAACTGTCACATTTGTTGCCAGTACTATTGAATACCTGTTGTGAAGTCATATATCCTAACTGCCATCCATGTGGAATCTACCACGGATGGTGTAGTGGGTAAACCGGTGACTAATGTGTCTGTTTCTGGGTCCAAGCCATGTAAGGGCCGCTAATTTTATGTGATGGCCAGAAAAATATCCTTCGGATATAGGGAGGTAAAGGCAGTGGGGATGCGTGGCGGATATTCAACTGTATGGGAAATGTAAATAGTTATGTAGGTATATATATATGTTTATGTACAGGCAGAGATAGATAGATAGATAGATAGATAGATAGATAGATAGATAGATAGATAGATAGATAGATAGATATGAATGAATGAACATGGTCACAATAAAACATTTATAACGAATGTGAAGGGAAACACCACTGGTGTTTATATACAAAAAAAATATATATAAATATATATATATATATATATATATATATATATATATATATATATATATATACACAACATATATAGATATATACACATATATACACAAAAAATATATATTATATATATATGTACACATGTACATAACTAGGTTACGTTATAGCAATTACGGGTAACATATGTTCAGACCAGGCATATGTTAGTGGGAGGTCCAATAAACAAACATTTACCTCCCACACCTCCCCAGCTAGGACGGTGAGACATACAGACACGCAATAAAGGTAAATACACCGGTGCTTTCCAGACCACCGGCAGGAAAGTACCAGTGGAAGAGATCTGCAAGGTCTACACTTTAAACATGGATCATGGGGCCCCTTGCGGGACACCAAAAATTCGCCATGCAGGCAAACCTATGATGATTGATGTGACCAGGATGTAGCTGTACACGGAACAGTAGGTTGTGCAAGTCTGATAACAAATCTTTTGACAAAACATACGACATGTGTCCTGAGACAGGGAGAGTGTGCAGTGTTTAGGGGTGGGTTCATACCCAAGCTGCACTCACAGTAAGTATGAGCCATGAGTGCTGTAGAGGGGTGTCAGGTAGGGGAATCATGGGTATGCAATAATGGGCCTAAGTTTGCAGGTGTTGGTTGGCAGAGATGTATTAGGCCCGCCCCGTGGAAGTAATTAATATTCCTCTGTGGACATAGCAGATGCCCATACCTCCCAAACCTGAAGAGCACATCTACTGGATAGTCCGTAAACCACTGGGGGAATGCATAGGGACTATATCAGTGTCCTCTACCCAATTATCATGGATGTCCGTGATTACGAATCAGAATCTAACGCAGTCCTAACCAAACCCTTCCAGAACTAGTGATATTAGGTCGACAGGTGGCGGAATACATGTAATGACTACTGACAACATATATATATATATATATATATATATATATATATATATATATATATATATATATACATACACACATATACACACAAAGATATATATATATATATATATATATATATATATATATATATATATATATATATATATATATATACATATATATATGTTACTGTAGATATACACATGTATATACCTAGGTTACGGTACAGCAATTACGGGTAACATATGTTCAGACCGGGCATATGTTAGTGGGAGGTCCAATCAACTAACGTCTACCTCCCACACCACCCCAGCTAGGCCAGTGAGACATACAGACACGCAATAAAGGTAAATACATCGCTGCTTTCCAGACCACCAGCAGGAAACTACCAGTGGGAGAGATCTGCAAGGTCTACACTTTAAACTTGGATCACGGGGTCCCTAGTGGGACACCAAAAAATTCTCTAATAGGCAACCCAATAATGATTGATGCGACCAGGATGTAGCTGTACACGGAACAGTAGGTTGTGCAAGTCGGATAACACATGGTTTGACAAAATGTATGATGTGTCCTGAGATGGGGAGAGTGTGCAGTATGTAGGGGTGTGTTCATACTCCAGCTGCGCTCACAGTAAGTATGAGTCATGAGTGCTGTAGAGGGGTGTCAGGTAGGTGAATCATGGGTATGCAATAATGGTCCTAAGTGTGCAGGTGTTGGTTGGCAGAGATGTATTAGGCCCGCCCCGTGGAAGTAATTAATATTCCAATGTGGGCATAGCAGACGCCCATACCTCCCAAACATGAAGATCACATCTACTGGATAGTCCGTAAACCACTGGGGGAATACATAGGGACTATATCAGTGCCCTGTACCCGATTATCATGGACGTCTGTGATTACGAATCAGAATCTAACACAGTCCTAACTAAACACTTCCAGAACTAGTGATATTAGGTGGACAGTTGGCGGAATACACGTAATGACTAATGACAACATGTATGAGTCATAAACAGCATGTACCTTGACAAATGTGAATGAATACATATGCCCTGTGACTGTCAATGTGTCAAGTTAATAGAACCAATCATGTAAATGTGTCCCTGAGGGTGTTATGCAGTGTCCCTGATACAGTGTTCATTCTCCCCCATTCATATGTGAGGTCTGCTAGTGATGGAAAGCACATATTCCGCTGACTACCTTAGGTAGATGATAGCATAATAGTTTGGGTTTACCACCTGTTTGCCTTTGTGAGGGACACTCCCCTCTGGGCAGTTGTGTCCTGCAAAATGAATGTTATTATGGCACATGGCCTGTGATTTCGGGCATAGAATCTATATATTGTCTGTAGTGGTTGCATAGAACGATTTTGTTATATCTGAAACACCTAGATGTTATAGGAAACAGTATTAGCAACTATAATGCTACAAGAATAACCTTTACTTATGCAAACTGGTGAAGTAGTCAGTTTTTTACTGGCTGTGGGTATGTGTTGCCTTGCCAAATCTGACATCTCTACATATAGGTCCTACAGGGTTGCCACCTTTCTAAATGGCCAAAGTGGGACCTGCTCCGTAGAAATGTCAGACATACCAGGTCAGAACATATCTACAGCCGTGCATAGTACAGAAATATACGTATTAGCACAAATCAAAGCTCAGTCTAACAGCAGACAAGTTGCTTATGCTACTTCACATAACATATAGAAGTGTCATTTATACAATAACTGTTACATGCAACTATTAGAGAAACGTAGAATATAATATTGTCCTGTAATCAGGACATTTGCTATGCCTAGATTATTCTTGCATGACACATACGCCTAATGAGGGACTGTCCCATGCAAAGTGGGACAGGTGTTAATCCTAAAGTCTCACTTCGGCCAATTTAAAAGGTGGAAAACCTGCAATAGGTATGCGGTAGCATGACCCAGCAGACGGATGTGGTTCCCAAAACACATTTACTTGTCTGCATTGCAGAGTATTGCTTCCCATGTATCAGCCTGATGGGAACAGATTGTATGAGGAACACACATATAATATGATTAACTCACTGGACAGGCCGCTGATTCCGTACAGTCAAACGCCATGCCGTCGCCTAATGGTCAGCCATACCCGATACTGTAATTATGTAGTCCGATGTAATAGCATCACAAGGGATCGTGCCCACCCAGTGTGAGTGACAAATGCAAGCACCAATGTCGGTGCATGTGCAAGTGAGGGAGAGAGTGGGTGTAAGCGTGTTTGGCTACCAGTATGCGAGTATTGCACTGTTAAAGAAATGTGGAGTCTAAACAAGTATAAGAAGCTTTAACCAGAGGTCAGCAGTGCTTAACACTGCGCAAACCCATGCACAACCGTTCCCAACTGCTGCAATGTGCCTTACTCACTCCGTATCCAATGGCCTTGTTCTGGCCACAAACAAAGAACTGTCCTTTGCAAATGTTGGTAGCAACACTGTGCGCACACAGCTAATCTGAATTACCAATACACCATGGCAAATATACAGACAATAGACAGTACCAGACACATACCATACAGCACAGTCATCCAACAGTATAGCAATGCACCGGCAGATATGTTTGGACCACTGGTGTTTGCAGACCTGGCCGTCTTGTGTTTAAGTGTGTGAGCATGCCCAGTATGACCGTTATGCATGTTGTCGACTGACATTACCATCATACCTTTATGTGTTTGAGCATGCCCAGTATGGTCAACTGGATCGCATGTGTTACATGTCCAGGTAGTCAGTACTGTGGTGCCGCCCCTGCATTGTACACTGACAGGTGGCATGCTGTGTCTGGAGGGTATCCATCGGTCATGTGGCATTGACTGTTGCTACATTTTTGCACAGCTGGTGAATACTGCAAGGCTCCACCGGATGTGTCCAAACACTGGAACCTTGACCTGAGCATCCCAAACATGCTCTCATTTGTATGTCTTGCCTGTGCATGTGCCTCATTATGGCGTAGTTGTTCAAGTGTGTGTGCATTTCTGATGGGTGTCATCAGCCATGGCTCCAGTGGGTACCAGCATCCCCCATGAGGTGACCTTAGGGGATGTCCATATTGGCAAAGGTGTGGTACAGCTGTGTCAGATGCCATATATCGGAATCATCATAGCTTCCAGGGCAGCCAGCACACACATTCAGTATAATGCCCTGGGAATTGCATATGACCTGGCAGTTGATGGAAGGGATGCCCCTGCAGTTAATGTAAGCCCTACCCCACTCACCAGGTGGTGCTGTGATGCATACGTGCTTGCAGGCTTTAGCACCCACTACCCCAGGGTAGTCTGCCATTTGGTGGAAGAGATGCATATTGCTGGTCAGCACCTCACGTGTGTTGAGGAAATGTACGTGCTCACTGGCATGTGGTGACATGGCATCTAGGAACTGGTGGAATACTCTGGATGCAGATGCCTGTGAGATCTCCATGAGATCCCCAGTTGTGCTTTGGGAGGTACCTGTGGCTAGTATACCTAGGCCTACACATACCTTGGTATCCACTGGGATGGGTTTCCCTCGGCCTGTTCGATGTGTCAGGTGTGGCTGGCACAGCTCAACAATCTGCTGTAGGAGGTCTCTGTCCACCCCATAGCGGTCCACTATCTCCAGCTCAAGTAGCCCCTGGTAGGTTACCCTGGGTCTGTAAAGTCTTCTCTGTCTCCTCAATGAGGGTTGTTCGGCAGCATTCACATCCTCACCACCCTCAGCCTCCTGCACATGTTGGTCTATGTTGCCTGATGCAGCCCTTCTCATTTCGTTGGATTGTTTCGTAAAATTTCCCCACATGTATACACCAGTGGTGTAGAGTGTGCAAAAAACCCATGTGTGTGGTGCGTGCTCACTTTATCGTAGTGTTCTGGGCCGGGCTGGGCCTGTAATCTGCTGATTGTGCTAATTATCACCTGTTTACACAGCTTGTTCACCTTAACTACTCTCCTACTGCTGTTGTCCCTCTCAATTGCACTAGGCAGGTATAGACACACCCCTAGTTTAGGCGTGCTAAGGCAGGAGCAATCCCGAGACACAGGGCTCCAATCTATGTACAGTATACCTGACAGCCCCCCATGCTTTCACCTATATTCGAGTCCTGCACCCAGCTATCTATACACATACACTCTTGGGGTCTGCATTACACCCTGGGGATAAATGGGATTCACTATTTTCCACCTCGTTTGCATAGTATTGTCTTCTAATGCATAGTTACATGACCCATACTGAGCCTACAAAATAATAACCACTGTTTACTGTTGCACAGATCCGCACACAACTGGTTGAAAGCTCCTTACTATCACTGTATTCGATGTCCCTTGTTCTTCCCAGCAACAAAATAACCGGTCTCAACACGCCTCGAACTCGGGACCCTGCACACCACAGATGATGTGCTTTATCACTAAGCCATGGCAGATATGCATGCATCTGAGGTGATCATGTACAGATCACCCAGCACAGGCATTCAACAGTATAGGACATGTATTCCATCATGTAGATTTATGTGTGCTAATGTCTATATATATATATATATATATATATATATATATATATATATATATATATGTATATATAATATATATATATATATATATATATATATATATATATACACACACACACACACACACACACACACACACACACACACACACACACACATATACACACACATACGTAGATATAGAATATATATCACAACAGCGGACCACGTGACACCAAAGCATTAGACAAGAATAAAAAGGAAACCACATGCACCTCCTGCATTATGTACTGGTGTTACTATCAATGCAAGTGTGTTTCATTGCGTCACATGGGTCAGACTGTATTAAGGGTAAGATTAGGGCTGCTGACATTTACTCACCAGACCTATTGGCGAATGTATGTGTATGTCTTGCCAACCCAGTCTCTTGGGCGATTGTGACATTTATGGACACTATATAGGAAAACAACAATACACGCTCAACACATCCCAGAGCTAGCCACTCACAGATACCAACACATAGGATATGACTGCCAAGCACACACACACCTGTCAATCCTTGGAATAGAGCATCTACTTGTCTATTCTATCACACTACAGCATTACGCAGTTACAGAATGCACTACTGAGATTACTGGGACACAGCACTCCCAGAGGCATACTTCTAGGTGGGTGACATCATCAGCAATGGAAAAGATGCCGATAGGGATTGTATGTAGTGTGAGCAGTCTAAAAGCATTATGCTGTCTCCAGGTAGACGGAAACACACACACAAACACACAATTAGCATGGCTGGGATTAGAACACATACCTAGCTACCTTATCGTACTACAGCATTATGCAGTTACAGAATGCGCTACCAAGACCACTGGGACATAGTACTCCCAGAGGCATACATCTAGGTAGGTGATATCATCAGCAATGGAAAAGACCCGATAGGGAATGTATGGAGTCTGAGCAGTCTAAAAGCATTATTCTGTACCCAGGCAGATGGAAACACACCCACAATTGGCATGGCTGGGATTAAACACAAACCTAATTACCTTATCACACTATAGCATTACGCATTTACAGAATGCACTACCGAAATTACTGGGACACCGCACTCCCAGAGGCATACTTCTAGGTGGGTGACATCATTAGCAATGGAAAAGACGCCGATAGGGATTGTATGGAGTGTGAGCAGTCTAAAAGCATGATTCTGTCCCCAGGCAAATGGCAACACACACACACACACACAATTGGCATGGCTGGGAATAGAACACAGACCTAACTACCTTATCACATTACAGCATTACGCAATTACAGAATGCATTACCAAGATTACTGGCACACAGCACTCCCAGAGGCATACTTCTAGGTGGGTGACATCATCAGCAATGGAAAAGAAGCCGATAGGGATTGTATGGTGTGTGAGCAGTCTAAAAGCATTATTCTTTCCCCAGGCAGATGAAAACACACACACACTCACAATTGGCATGGCTGGGATTAGAACACAGACCTAACTACCTTATTACATTACAACATTACGCAGTTACAGAATGCGCTACCGAGATTAGTGGGACACAGCACTCCCAGAGGCATACTTCTAGGTGGGTGACATCATTAGCAATGGAAAAGACACTGATAGGGATTGTATGGAGTGTGAGCAGTCTAAAAGCATATTATTGTCCACAGGCAGATGGAGACAAACACATGCCAGTGGTGTGATCAGGACAACTGCCTATCTACTGATCATTATTACAACACTACATAGATATGAGACGTGCCACAGACACTACACCTTTCAAGACTGTCAATATGACCTTCTAGGAATGCGGACTTTGACATGGATGCTGGCAGTTACAATGTACATACCTGTGAACCAGTGTGTTCAATGTAGAAATCCATCCTGAAGTGGGGTATGGCCATCTGTTGCCTGGACGACCACTATCACTATACAGGGTTACAATGGCCATGCCCATATACATAGAGGCACATAACTGACACAAGTTGTCACTGGGCATGCTCACACACTTAGTAGCACATGTCCATTTGGAATGCATTATGTGTCCATCTACACAACGTCATACTGGGCATGCTCACACACTTAGTAGCAAAGGGCTGTTTTGTATGCACTCTGATTCTAAACACAGAAGGGCACAGTGTGTTGATAGTTGTCATTGTTAGCATGAACGCTGCACTACATATATCTGACACCAGTCTTCTACACAACGTCTGCTGCTGTCCGTCACCTTAGATGTACCAATCTAAACCTGGCACACTAATACCACCTGTGGTGATGTCCTGCCAGGAGTGGCTACTTCGCCCATATAGTGCCATTCATAGACGAATGCCCTGAGACCAGGTTAACACCCTGACACCTAGAGGATAACTGCATTGTATGTGTATGCTAAACAGTGCTAGATGTGTAGTGTTCATAATCACAGCTGCCAATCTAGATCCAGCAATGGGGAATACTGATATATGTGCAGTGAGAAACACCTGGCTGAAAGCTCAGTTGTGCAGAATAGCACTACCACCATATACCTTGGATACAGACATGTGGGCCATAACACCATGACGGACCACTCCAGGTGGTGGTGTCCCCACGTACATGAAGGCCACTCACATGTACTGACCAGTACACCCTCAAAAGCCATCAAAGATGTGTCAGGTGCAGATCACAGTGTCAAAAGCCACATTCTAGGATGTAGCCCTCAGACATCACCATGTCCTTGGACCAGCAACACACATCCATACATGTGGCAGAACATATATTAGTGCAATACCATGTGACCCATGACCAGTGGACTGTACTTAGCTCTACAGCAACTGTGCAGACTATCCATGTACTGACACAGTTGCATCATGTGTTATGCAATGCAATGATACCACTGTTCATAACCAGGTTGGCTGTACACATACCAGAGGCCCTGGGTCATATACAGCTGTAACAGATGAATGTTGCTGTACACCAGTAAACACACTCATGTTTGGATATGACATACATGTACCTGCCATGGATATGTACATGCCCCACACACACACAACACATATGTGCATAGCATAGCTGTTGCTGTCCTTCATGCAGACAGGTGGCTACAGCAATTACACACATGCACATGGAAGGTAGGTCCATGGCTGTTGAATGCTAACAGTACATAAGGTGTGATAGCAATGTTGACTGAGTTAACATTCCCTCTGTACTGGTTACCCATGACAACTATCATATCATACAACAGTCCATGTGTCATGTATGTCATCACACATGTCCACCAATTGCAATGCCTACAAACATGGCTAAATGACAGGAATGTAGGACCTACACACATGTACATGTAGTGGTGTGCATTCCGCTACCATGTGTGTGCAGTAACTGATGTTTGCAGGTGATCTGTGTCTTACTACAACATACAGTTGCAATGCAGCCCTATCATTGCCAACTGTATATGGTGAAATACTGACAGTACGGTAAGATGTACATCAGGTATGGACAGATGTGTGGACATAAAGTGGTGGGCCAACTTTGCAGATGGATGTTTGCCGAAGACAGCTCACAGGTGTGTCACAAGCCGTCCTACCATAACATGCGCAAACACTAAGCTATGTTTCTGTTAAATGAAGGAGAAGACATACAACCTACACAGTGGTCAGGGTGTCACTGACTGTAAATCACTTGACACCTGTAACACTTAAGACCTCATGTGTGCATATATCAGCACAATTGCCATAGGTAGAGTCGGAACACATTGTAATGCGGGCAATACTGCTGCATGTCTGTCATACATATCATAAGATAGCAGGTGTTTCATTCACAGTACTGCCATCTGTGTTTGCTTGTGTGTCCATATATGCCATGTATGGTGGGGATTACATCCCAATTGTTACACACTCCTGTACACTATTGTAGAGATCTGTACATACTGCAGTTTAGAAAGCAAGACATAGGCAGGGGTGGGATGTGTATCACACACATGTGAGCTATCTGTATGTGCATGACATAGGTGCATTCAATTGTGGACTCCACAGTGTGTGTGTGTGTGTGTGTGTGTGTATGTATGTATGGCTGTCTGGTCCATGGAGTGAGGATGTATGTTACCATAGTGAACAGATAGGACCCCTAACCCCTCCAGGTGATGCAATCTACTACCCTGTTGATGCCGTCGATCTTAGGCAATACTGACTACCTGTACATGTTCATTCTCTGTGTCGCATCATGTGGGTGCACAGTTCTGTAATGGTGATTACCACATAGGCAGGGGTCCTCACCTCAACACTATCAAGTGTGTGTGTGTGTTACAGTGTTGTTGACCCCGTGAGTGTGGGCGTGTTACTGTGTCTGAATACATGTGTGCGAATACCTGTGTGTGTGTGTGTGTGTGTGTGTATGTGTGTGTGTGTGTGTGTGTGTGTGTGTGTGTGTGTGTGTGTGTGTAGTTGTGTATTCTCATCCTGTAATGTGAATGTGTATTACTGCTAGACAGTGAGGCCTCAAGCTATCAACTGGCCTCTACCCTTGTCATCAGCTAGACCACTATGTAAACTCCCCGCCGCATGTAACTGTACCTGTGATGTCACCCGGTATGGATGCCACGTCTCTAGCCACTGTAGCTTAGTACACAGCTCACATGCTAATGGATCAGTAGATGTGTAGACATCTTTGGAATGTCAGCCTTTCTAATAGTGAGGTTGAAGCTACGTATAGCATGCTGGTATTGCCATACATGCCTGTGAGTAGTCCACATTTACACATGGGAAACTGCAAACATTGGTACTCAACGGCACATGCAATTAGACCTGAAGGAGGGAAGCAGGACATCATTACCAATGTGCTGTTACTGTTGTTACCAAGACACATACTGTGAACAGAAAACAATGCATTCTAAACCTGTACTACATGGTATCTCTGCTGCATGTCAACAGTACACAACAATTGTAATCTACACTTATCTCCCTAGTCTGTTCACCCTGTGCATCAGACCATATGAGCATGTCCCTGCACCGATGGTGTGGATGACAGGGATGCAGCACAGGCATCATCATATGCACAGGGTGATAATGTTTGCCAGGGGCCTAGGCTGCCCCAGTGGATGACATCATGTGTGTAGGTTAGGGCCTGTGACCTAATTGGCCATGTGTGGTTGTTATGCATGTGAGTGTTGCGGTGCCCTACATATGTTTCTGGTGTGTGCGTGTATATGTGCACACAGTTCTGCCATGTGTCTGGCCTACACAGGGGTATTATTGACAGCTCCAGACTGTACAGACCAGGATTTACAGCTCACGGTGTCCGGCCATGGACACGTGACCTGTGCCTGCCAGGGGTTGCATGGGCACTACCAGGCAGAGGTACAGATTGGGTACTGTCCAATGACACATGTCCACTGGAACCGTGTCCCTGTTGGGACCATCCAGGGCCACGCCCACGTGGCCTGCTGTGTCCTGGTGCGGACATTGCAGCACCAGCTGCACTGCTGCTGCTACTGCCACTATGGGAGCGGGCATGTGAGGTAGCTCATTCACGTAGACCTGCACCAGGTGATGTAGCTGGCATACCTCCACGTGCCCTACACCTCACTCCTACCAGATGTTCCAGCACAGACAGCTCAGGCTCGTGGATTGTCATGCCATGGTCAAGGATTCCAACCATGTCACCCAATCATCTGTCCAAAACATCAGCAATCTGCTGTTGAGCATTTGCCAATGACTGGATGTTGTCATTTAAAGAATGGATAGCAGCCCTCTGAAGCCTCTGCCCTTCTCTGTTCTGCTGTTCAGCACATGCCTGTGCCGCCATTACAGTCTGAAGCATGCATCTGGTGACACCAGCTGCTGCGCTCTGTCCTGCAGGGGCATGCTGGCCAGAGGTCCTCCTACAAGCAGCACTGGCCACATGCCTGTGTGGCACATCTCCAGTCATTTGACTGACACCATGGTGTGAATACACACCTTCTGTAGCCACCACACATTCCTCTTCCAAGCTACCACATGCTAACTGTCCTTTCTCTATGGCCACTGGTGATGGGGTATGTGTTGGCATGAGAACTGTGTGCGGGGATGAGGGGGATATAGGTGGAATGGCAACCAATGGCACAGATTCAGCCCCTGACAACCCTGCCTGTGCCTCAAGCATATGTTCATCATCACTGCTAGAGCTTGTGGGGACACTAACATCAGATGGACTGCAGGAGGGTAACTCACCTACATCACCTGTGATGGCAAACAAAGACTCTACATTACAATATAGAGATACACACACACACACACACACACACACACACACACACACACACACACACACACACACACCATGCATGTGATTTGACAGAAGGCATGCAACATGCATGTGATACAGCAGGCGGCATGCAGCTCAGACTATAATAGTGGTAGTGATCATACATCCCTGGGTTGCACACAACAGCAAGCATGTGTCATAGCAGAAGCCATGCATTTCACACAATCATGGTAGTAAGCATGCATTCCTGTGTTACACCATGTGGACCAGCACAGATTAACAGTACACATGGCTGATGTGAGGCATATGACCTTGACATTAACATGTAGTATGACATGTAATCTGCTGACGTTTGCATTGACATGCATACATGTTGGACACAATGGTGTCCTGACACATGTACAGTGGTGTAATGGTGTCACATTGCAGTGTTGTCTGTACGCCCTACAGATAAAATGCACTTTTAGCAGATGTGCATGACCATTGAAGAATATTATGAGGTGTCTATATTGCTATACAATGTGAATTGCAGACACAGTGCCATTGCATGGAATTATGAGGCGTCTCTATTGCTATACAGTGTGGATTACGCACACAGTGCATAGTCATGGCTGTGTGCATACACAATACATATATACTGTGGATTGTGACTCACGTCGCTGAGGTGTATACACACTAAACCATGATGTGTAATGTGTGACAGGTCACTGAAGGACATACGGATGACACCCCTGCACATCTGCTAACATATCTTAACTGCCTGACTACCATTTCCTCACATGGCAGACTTGTCAATACACCATGTCCCACATGACATTTGTGTACCAGACAAATGAGGTGCACAGCTGACAGTGATGTCCAGCAGCATCAAGGGAAATGTACTGTATCTGTGGCTTATTGTGGTTGTCTGTGTATGTATGTGGATGCTGTACAGGTGACTACTGTCATGCTGTGACACAGTCATGATGTTCAACACATCTTATGTGGTCGAATTAAGTGATGCCGCCACAAGCTGTGCACAAGCTTGTAGGATGTCTAGTGTTCCTCATCTGCAATATAACCATTCAACAAAGGCTATAGTTGGACCATGTGTAGCCAATGTACAACAGGGTGTACACACAAACACATCACATCTACTGCATGTTGCTACATGTCTCTAGCCATCCTCCATGGCCATGTGTGAACATGTGTTGGCCAAACGGTTATGATGGCCATCTATCTCACACATCTGTATTGTCCCATATGACATACACCCATAGATGTCAGATACTCCACTGTCCACAGGGTTATGCAGACAAAGGGTTGTATGTTTGGTATGTGGGGTATGTTTTATGGGATAGTGATAGTGGATATGTCAGATGGCACATCACAATGTGTGCACTCATTGCTGGGGCATATTCCACAATGGTGAATCCTGTGGGCTGCCCATACTCCAGCTCACTGTGTAGTACTGTTTGTGTACCCCACATGTGTAGTTCTGATGTATAGTACATATTCCTACATTGAACAACACCTCCACTATTATATGCACAGCTGTCCACACATCTAGCAATGACAGTTTCTGTGATTTCAATTCGGTGTTTCACTTAGTTTGTAAGTATTGCACATGGGTAGCCAGTGTGATGGATTAAAGATGTGACCTGTATATTGTGACTGGACCATACATTATGTGTACATGTGTTAACTGGCCACATGGCGAATAGATCTGTGCATTAACTTGCCTGATACTTATAACTGTCTCACCTGCAACTGCCTGCTGTCTCTGCGGAATGCCAGAGGTACCTATATAGGGGTGACACAGCAGTATGATCATTATCCACAACTGTATGACAGCTACAGGGTGCAATGTGCATGTTAACACATTCACCAGTACAATAGGATATACTATGGAGTATGCACATGTGTGCATACACAGAGTAGCATACTATAGTATGCAGCATGTATGTATACATGCCTTGCATATAATGTTACATTACATATTGTACAGTAACGCATGCAACTAAATGGGATATAATAGTTATATGTGCAGTAGTGACTTACCAGGCAACTCCAGGCTCGGTGGTTGAGAGACACCCACCTTCACAATGGCAGCTAGGGTTTGTGGATGCTGTTCTGATGGTGTCCCCAGGTTGGTCAGTAGCTCTTCGGTACATGTGAGTGGGTGCTGGGTTGGTGGCCCACCACCTGTTGCACCTTGTTCCCTGGAGATTGCATTCACATGCTGCTTCGCACGTCTAATCAGGTCCATGCAGTGTCTGCGCACCTGCTGGTATGTGCGGTTATGGCCACCCACATCATTAACGCTCCTGCGAAATTCCTGCCACAGGTCATCACGCTGCTGTGCACGCTGTGGCACATGGCTAAACAAGACATCATAGTTGTCTTGGACGTAAGATATAAGGGCCTCATTCTCCAAGAGGGTATAGGCTGGGAGCCTTGTTAGAGGCATATCTGGAAGACATAATGATGGAGACAGGTCACAGTATCTCAGAGATGCATAGAGATACAGCTGCACATACATGTGTATTACATTTAGTACATATGAACAATTGTTTTTGCAAATCTTCATGACAATGGCACCAATGACATGTTTCTGTCACACACATGTGACACCCAATGGGGATTGGATATTATCACCATATACGTGTGTCACCTGATTACATTGCTCATACTCCATAGGGATGCTGTCTTGATGTGGGCATGTCTGTTTGCTTGTACTGGTGTTCTTACCTATCAGCACATGCCTGGATGTGTCCACATTAATGCTGTCGACCTTGATGCTGTGTATATGTCACATATCAACACATACATTGTCTTAACGGACATGACCTGTGACAATGCAGACATGCACATGGAAGCCTTTACATGCATGTGTTTTGCCATATACATCTACACGGCACCGTGCAGCAGTTCAACATCCTGTCATGTATCGCCTGTGTTGCAGATGTGATACACATGGGACAATGGCTAGCCGGATGGTATTTCCAGGGATGGTTATCAACTATAGCATGTATGGCCAAGGTCATGTAGTAGTCTGTATGCCCTGGGCCATGTATGAGCGTAGGATGTAAAGTTTTCTAGCTGTAGCCGACAGCCATGTTTCCGGCGCCAGGTGAAGCAGTGCCACATAACTGATCCAGACGGTTAATGATACATCTACCATGCGGTCATCACACCATGTCTGACAGAGGTGAAATGTGCAGCTTTGCTGGACAGGGTTGCATAGTATGGCAGGAGTATGTAACGTGTATGGCACAAGGATCTGTCCAGCATGTGGCGATCCTTGTACTAGGAAGATGGATGTCCATGACGTATGTATTTCAGATCAGGATATGTACGTGTAGCATGTCCAACATCACAGTGTTGGACATGTCTTTATGCAAGGTAGGTGTCATGCTACATAGTGGAGATGAGGATTGTGAAGGCTGGTGTCGCCCATCCAAACATGTGCAATACCCCTTAAAGGTGAAATGTGATCCGATATTGGTCACTTGAGTGATGAGTATGATCTCCATGCTCATGGATGGCACCCTGTCATGACTAGGGTTGCCTCTTATGACTACGTAATAGGCTTGGTGACGTCACTAACTCAGACAGGTAAACTGCACAGCATCATCCCTTACACAAAGTGTCCATTATGTTGACCGCTGCCTAGGTGGTAGTTCATGGGTACAGGGTTATTAACCTAGTGGTGACAATGCAATATGCAGCTGTCAGATTGTGCACATATGTCACACACCTCACCCTCAAAGCCCATTCTGTATGTTGTCCACAACACTGAATCAGCTATTGCTCCTAGGTCAAAGCCATTCACATACTTACATACGCAGATGCCCCCCATTTGTCTGTGTGGTATGGACTACAATGAGGGGGAGTACAACAAATTAACCCTTTTTTACTGTAGCTGCCACTGGTGTGATATGCACATATCACTCAGACACCTTTTGTAGTGTTGGTTCTATCAACAGTCCACTGGCAGAACACTCCTGTGACATACAAAGGTACATCTAGTATACTGAGTGTAGGTGGAACACAGTATGGGTGATGATGTCCTATGACCTGTCACAGGTATGATATGCAGTGTGAAATCATCCATACTGTCTTCTACATCTGTACTACTAACAACATATACGTTGATTAAGGTTCATGGACTTTCAGACCAGACTCAGCAGGGTAATAATGCAGTGCCTCCCATTATGAGTGGTGTCTCCACTTTGTGGGTTGTGATAACTTTTGGTATGCACCATTCAGTGTTTTCACAGACTGACATGAATCATAGGTTTTACATGATCTGTATGTGTAGAGCAAATTGTTTTGCCATATGTGTATGATACAACCAGGGATGTGGACAGGTCACATGCAGCCTGAGTGCACCTTGTACCATCATAGTTATGGTTACAGGGGCTCTGTAGAGTTCATGGATATGTGACTCTGTACCTGTTGGGGGGGCAGTGTGTTTATGTTATCCGACACCCTATCTGTATTGCTTATTCATGCTCAGCACTTGTTCAGAACATGTAAGCACTTCATGAGCTACTAATTACTATAGCACTCAATCCTCCTCATTTCCTACAGGTAAACACTGTTTGTACTTACATTTCCTGCTTGCTTAGAGTAAAACAGCTGTTGTATACACTTTCCTCACATATCTAGTGGGAAATAGTTAAATATTCAGGCATGTCCAAGTGTCAATTCCCAGTGTTATCACCTGTCTATATGATGAATATGGGCATCATGAGGCAATATAGAAATTGTCTTGTGTACACAGTCAATGCTCCCCTCCTAACATACAACACTATAACCTGTGGGAGATGCACATATGTAGCCATGCTGGAGGTAAAGCTCTCTCCAACCCAGACTGAACCTGACAATCATGTGAGGATGTTAAACATTTGCCCCACACCACATTCATCACATAGTCTCACAAGATCTCCACCACCACAAGCCACACATAGTAAGACTACAACATTTGCGGAGCCTCTCAATACTGCTCTGTCTAGGCAACAGAGAACTCCAAAGCAGAAATGCAGGCAGCACCCATCACCCAACACAACACCAATTACTTATAGCCCGCAGACTCAGTGTGCCCATCAACTACAGCCAATAGGGCGATATAACTTACCCAACACACTAGTCATAGGTGACTCTATAGGCAGTCACACTGATGTCCCACTCAGCAGGCTACACAAGGTGATAGTCACTTTCAGCTGGCTGTTGGGTAACAGGATCCACAACATAATCTATGCACTCAGGTCACTCCCCAACAGGTACAATATGACTGTGTCATTCTCCATGTTAGTGTGAATGCCCTGAGATGTAACTTCCTGGACTACATGTACAGAGACATGGAATAGCTCTCCGATCATGTAGCCAAAGCAGGTATTGTCCTAGCCCTGAGAAGCATTTGACATTTGTCCAGACTGATAACACAGTACAAGGACTGAATTATTCACTTCAACAGTTGGCTATGCTTCTGGTGTCATTCCAAGGGTATCCTGTATCTGTCTGCTTTGAATGACATGGTCAACAGAACATGATGCTTTGGCACAATGGCCTGCACCTGTCGGCCCTGGGATTACGGATAACATCTAAGGCTCTTGCTGCTCCTACAGTGCCTGTTTTAGGCAAGGTTCAGATAATATATTCACCACCATAACAGGAGCAGACAAGCAAAACCTGAGGGTAATGCTACTCAATGCTTGACATCTTCATCTCAAATGCACTCACCCAAGGCACTCCTTGTAATGGACCACTTCGATATCTCTGCAGTGGCTGTGACCTGCTTCTAGGCTCCTGAGAGCACCCCTGCACTAACAGGCTATTACTCAGACCACACCTTTCAGCCATGTAACCAGGACTGGAACACCCACGGTGGAGTTGTGTCCATATTTCCCAAGGATTTACACACCTCCAGGCTGGTTGCTTAGCACAATGCATCAGAGGTAATCCAAGTGCAACTAATTGTGGCCATAACTGCTATACAAATTGTTGCTTGCTACAGATTCCACACCATACCCCTCGGTTAACGGTCCTCACTTCTTGGTGTACTGGAAAGTAGGGTTCAAACAAAAACTACTGATGTGCGACTGACACTACCCCACCATTAACTGGGATACCTACTCATGTACCGACACATTAAGCCAATGCTTTCTGGGATTCGTAACCTCCAATCGGCTGGATCAACCTATCCACACCACCACCAGGGCCAACAATATCCTAGACCTGGACATTACCAACATGTGTGACTGGTGTTCCACACCTGGGGTTATCTCCTTGTTGGTCAGGTCCGAACGTACGCTAATCACCCTTGTTATCCACATCCCGGCACCACATCCTTTACAGAAAAGAAAGTACAATATTTCTGCAAAGCCAACATCAGGTTTTTTATGACAGCAGTAGTAAATGTCATGACACCCGTGAAGATGGACAATACAGTTACAACCGCTGATTCATACACAACTGCACTTAATTAGCACTTACACGACTGCATGGATCATGCTATCCCAAACAGAGCCATGACAGTACCCAGCAGAAAATGGACGCCACTCTGGTGGTCCACTGCCATGGACATAATGTACAACAGATGGAGGAGACTGTAGCAAAATTGAGTACAATCCCATGAGTGGGGTGGGGTAGCTCCCTGGTCAGCCTCAGTAGGAATCTGAGATCCCTTATCACATCCTCCAAAGCTAGCTATGTAAACATTACTGTGACTCATTCCGAGGGCTACCACAAAGCATTCTAGAGGTATGTCACTACTCTTGATGGCGATACCCACATCTGCTCTGACATGCAGCAGTTGGGCACGAACATTACAGAACTGACTGATATTGGCAACATCCTGGCAGATAGGTTCAGTGCTAACTTTACACCCCTGTCACACCCTAAAGGACCCAAATTTATACAGGAACAATGTAGAGTCCCTGCGGTCACAACTACACAGTTCAAAGCTGCACTCTCTAAAGCCAGGAACACAGAATCCATGTGACCGTACAACATCCCAGGCTGTGATTTACATGAACTTCAGAACAAAATGGCTCCCCTCTTGGGCACCAAATTCACTAATAGCCTTGCATCAGGCATTGTGGCCCCTGAATGATGCACAGAAACAGTTATCACACCCCACAAAGGTGGTGCCAAAATGGACCAGGGGAACTATTTCCTATATGCCTGACTAGACTGTTCTGCAAGGCTATGAAGCACATCATCATGGATCTCATTCACAGAGACATTGGTGGCCTCCAAACCATTGATCCCACCCAGTTTGGATTTGTTAGGGCCAGACCATGACTCTTAAACCTGGTAGAGTCCTTTGAGACAGTTACCAAGGCAGTAAATGAGGGTAAGGAGGTCCACACAGCCTACCTTGTCCTCTCAAAGCCTTTCAACATCGTTCCCCATTCTGGTATTGTCAACATACACATCCACCTGCACATCAACCCCTACGTCACGAGATGTTATGCAAGGTGGCTCAAGGACAGAACACACACAGTGAGGGTAGCATACTCTAGTTCCTACTGTAAATCAGTTACAATTGGCGTCCCCCAGTCCTCGGTCATAGACCCCTCATGTTCAGTATATGCTTCTCTGAGGTACAGGCTAGCACAGAAGGACTTACCCTGAATAGGCTTGCAGATGACTGCAAACTAGGAGCCGTGATTGATTCACCAGCTGATACAGACACACTCCATAAGGCTGTCACTGGGATGGATACCTGGTGTCAATAACATGGCCTCAAGCTGCATACAACAAGGTGCATAGACATCCCCTTTGGATTACACCTATCACCCGCTGACTATCACATAGGTGGTAGTCCCCTACATACATAAGACATAATAAGGGATCTTAGAACCCAAGTATATAGCACCCACTACTTTGATAACCGTATTGCCAAGGTGGTGTGCATATCCTTCTATGTGGCCACCCTAATCTCTAATGGGTTTTTAGCCAGAACAAAGGCAGCCATTGTACCTATCTACTCATGATTTATGAAACACATTAAAGGGTACAACACCCCATTTGGGATGTACCTTACAAGACAACAGCAACAGCTTTAAATACCACAACATTACCACACCAAGAGGATTACTGACCTCCGAATGATGACGCATGCAGCCTAACTACAGAAACCCCAACTGTACTCATTTGCATACTGCATACTCGGAGGTAATCTCTGCTGAACATACAAAGCCCATGTCCAAAACAATATTGATGGATATGCTCCACATAATCAAAAGCCACTGAGAGCCACATGTTCTGGGATATGTACCTAAATGCAGCGATGACTAGGACGTGCTGGAGGGATACATTCCTGACCTGGACACTCACCATGCTTTGGAACATGATTCCTATGTACATCAGGCAGGGACCCTCACTAGCACTCTTCAAGAGATACCTTGATGGGTGGATGGGAGACAGATATGTATGTCAGGGATCACTGCAGTGGCTCTGCTGTACAGAGGTGCAGGAAACTAATGGCTCTGCTGTTCTCAGGCACAGGACACTAAACTAGGATGGTGCCACAAGTGAAAACACTGTAGTTAGGCTTATGAATGGACTTGGACAGACAGCATAGTACCTAACTATGAACCTATGAAGCTATTACATGTCCTTTGAGCATGGATAATTGACTAGCTCTTCCATTTCAATTAGCTATCATGCTGATACACTGTCTGGTGACTACAAGTCATATGTATCCTGTCATTGTGTATTGTACATGCCAATAGACATACCTGATGTTTGCATAATATAACAGTAATGCTATGTAAAATGTTAGACATATCTAACTACAATATTGTAAATTTAAAATTTTTTTCAACAATATCCCATAATGCAAATCATAATTGCACAGCAGGACCACCTTAGACATGTTATTCTTAGTTACACACCCATACATATGCCTACTGTTACAGTATATCAACATATACTATCCCCTGTTATGGCATGTACTTGTTGGACAAACCCTGCCACTGACAGTGGCTGGAGTGGAATTGTTGTGGTTAAAGTCCTTATGTAGCATCCCTTGTGGTGTATGAGGTGTTTACCTTGTGGCCCACAGCAGTACACACAGTTTCTACGAGTGTTACTATGCTCAACAATACATCACTACATAATACCTTTTCCCCCTATATGCTTTGCGTACACTTTCATAAATGCAGAACAGGCACTACATACGCTAACATACTGAGACTGAGTGTTCTACATACCTTTTTAGTAGTCTGAGTTGACGATATCAATCATATTCCTTTTCTGTTTTAACAGTTTTCTCGTATGTACATACGGTTTGAATGTATGACAAGCCATCCTTTTATACATAGATACCAGTAACATGTGGTATCCTGCCACCAATTGGTGTTCCGGAGTAGATGATTACATGCACATCAGCTGTGCAGCTACTCCATTAGCCAATTATATGGCAACAGTGGGGTATAACTGAATACTCCACTTGGGTGTTGTCCCTTTGCCCTACCTTCGAGGAAGATGGTCTGGATGTGTTGTTTGTGATGAATTGCAGCAGCTATATGGAGAGACACAGAGATATTTTAACTTCATGGCCCCTGTGGATTGTATGTAATGGCTAGAGGATGTAGTTCTACATGTGAGTGTAGCTGTTATATCAGCCGTCTGATACGGGATTATTGCAAACAAACCCTGCAACATCAGCGTCTGTTCCATTGTACAACAGCAACGATTTCACATAGGGCCATTATAGTGTGTCTCTCACAAGGTATGTTAAGGCTTTTGCAGATTTCATAGAGTGAGTGGATGTTTGTGATGTTATTACAGTCTGTATTGCAATTGTTTCGGGTGTGGGGGAGATGTAAGTGGGTGTACATAGCAGATGAAGGTGTGTAGGAACTGCATTTATACATATTCCATATGTGTGTGAGGGCTCCTTCCCTAATTGAAGACCTATCATTTAGTAGACTAATACTATGGTTATTGCAGGCTTGTTCATTAAGCCATTGTTAATTGTTTCCTATATAGCATGCAGGTGATGTTGGTCCTTTAATCCCTTCAGAAATACATCTGTATGTAATGAAATGTTGCTACATGAAAGCTGTCTCGTGTATTTCTGTCACAGATATTTGCACTCATTGGAGTTGTGTTGGTGACCGAACCTCTTTGGCATGGGTTGCCACCTTTTCAAATGGCCATAGTGGGACATTTGCAGGACACACATCAGATTTTAGAGGCCGACACATACCCACATTCAGTACAAAGTATAGAACTTTACATATATGCCTATATAAAAGCGTATATTCTTGTAGTGGTTTACTTGCTTATCCTGTTTCTTGATACATGTAGGTATGTTAGATACAGATGACTATTTTATGCAACCATTACATTAACTATGGAACATGCAGAACGTCTCGAGATTGTAGGACATTAGTATTTGTACTCATTTTGGTCAGGACACTACCGTACATAGAAGGACTGCCCCTCGCAAGGTAGGTCAGGTGGTAATCCTATGTTTAGCTTACGTCCATAGCACATATTTGTAATAGTGTATTATAGCAATAACCCATGCCTGGGTGTGGGTAATGGCGAATTTACCCGCAGTTGGCGTGGTTTGTTCACGAGGGCTAAGCCCGAGTGGCCAAACAGAGAAAACCGTGGGTAAATCCAGGATTACCCACACCCAGGTGTGTGTTATTGCTATAATATAGTCTCCGTATCCTTTGTTCATAACGTTCGGTCATGGCGGAATGTGTGATTGCTATGGTCCATGTTGTGCACATATTTGAAGACCTCAACTGCTGTATACGGCATACCCATGGATTCAGGAATGCACACACTTCCAACAACCACATTACCGTTCACAGACTCCCAAACCCTACAATACTGAACACACAAACTTGCGACAGTCAAATGCCCGGAACTAACACAAACACAGAACACACA
The DNA here is from genome assembly GCF_019279795.1 of Protopterus annectens. Classification (NCBI taxonomy): domain Eukaryota; kingdom Metazoa; phylum Chordata; order Ceratodontiformes; family Protopteridae; genus Protopterus; species Protopterus annectens. The sequence goes on from NC_056728.1 coordinate 402,029,349, forward strand.
CACGCACAAATGTGCTGTAATAACCTGCATACAACATCCATTATTTGGGACATCAGAATTAGGTAACAGCCCTTGCAGGTCGTGGAACTGGGAACACGCACAAGACAGTCAGTGGCTTTACCACTGGGGCATCTGGGATATGTACAAGTGTTATGGTGTTTAGTATGTGGACTGTACTACGGCTGTTCCTCCATACTGCAAACAAATGTGTAACTCAGTTAGTTTACATATGGATGATACCTATTAATGGTATGTCCAAGTGATGCTTAATGGATGTGCTCCAGCTATGGGAATCCATGTCACAGTGAGCCACACACTGTAATGTGCTACACCTTGCCACAACCATAACTGAAGAATGCTGGGGTGACAGATACATGTCATGGGTACTCCCCATGCTTTGGAACTACATCCCTGATTACATTATATGGAGCCCCTCATTAACACACCAGGAAATCCTTGCAGAGTGGGTGGGGAACAGTGGTTACACTCCAGGGATCCCGCAATTGGCTCTGCTCCACAGAGGAACAGTTAATTAATCAATGGGGTGGTGACAGCAGACACATTTTGGCTAGGCTAATGAATAGCCTCTGACAATCAGGCATGTACCTACCGATGTACCTAGGAACCTATACATACAGTATCAACACATGCTGTTAGCTTAATTTACTCTTCAGGTGTTGACTTACCTTGTACCAATAGCTGTTGTGTGTGCAATAGTTGAGGGCTGCCTATGTAGGATGCACACAGTAGACCACCTATGCATGACAATTTACAGGTGGTCGTGTGTGTGTGCCATCCATTTTACTGTGTGTGCAGGTGGAGAAGTGTGTCAGTTTGTAGGGGCCTACACTGTCAGTGTATGTGCTATACGTTCCCTCTTTGCCAAGGCATGGGCATACTGGGCATGCCTCCGTCTGCCTACTGGGGCTGGCACACGGTGTTCGTGGTCTGAATCCCTCTGTGCCTGTGATGCCCTTGGCAATTGTGGTGGGCTGTGAGGGCCTTCACCATTATGTCCCTGCTGCAGCTGTTTCCGCAGGATCATATTATGTAGCATGGCACATACTATGAAGATGTGGGCACACATGCCTTGAGAGTACTGCAAGGTTCCACCAGATATGTCCAAGCAACAGAGCAGTGATTTCAGCATCCCAAACGCATGCTCTATGATGATTCTGGTTTGTGCGTGTGCCTCATTATGGCATTCTTACATGGGTGTGTGTGCATTTCTGATGGGAGTCATCATCCACGGCTCCAGTGCATAGCCAGCATCCCTCACAAGGTGGCCATATGGGATGTCCCCCCTGACAAATACCTGGTACAGCTGTGAGGCATGCCAGATGTGGGAGTCATGGTAGCTTCCAGGGCTGCCAGCACACACATCCATGATAATGCTCTGGGCATTGCACACGACCTGGCAGTTGATGGAGTGGTATCCCTTGTGGTTTATGTAGCGCCTACCACGCTCACCGGGTGGTGACTTGATATATATGTGCATGCAGTCTATTGCACCCAGTACCTCTGAGTAGTCTGCCACATAGTGGAAGAGGTGTATATTGCTGGCCAACTCCTCCTGAGTTCAGAGGAAGTATATATGCTCATTGGAATGTGGTAACATGGCTTCCAGGAACTGGTGGAGTATCCTGGATGCTGATGCCTGTGAGATCCCCATGAAATCTCCAGTTGGCCTTTGAAAGGTACCTGTGGCTAGTATTCTCAAGCTTATACATACCTTCGTGTCCACTGGTATGAGTTCCCCTCTGTTGTTTTTGGCTCTGAGGCGTGGCCGGCACAACTCAACAATTTGCTGTATGATGTCCCTGTCCACCCTGTAACGCTCTACTATCTTCAGATCATTTAGCCCCTGGTAAGTTATCCTTGGTCTGAACACTCTTCTCCTCCTCCTCCGGGGCCTGAGGTGGTTGTCAGCATCATCCTCCACACCACCTTCAGTCTCCAACACATGGTGATGAATCACAGCTATGGCAGCTCCCAACAAGTATATCATAAAAGTTCCAGGTCTGTTTACACCGATGGTGCAGTGTTTGGGAATAAACGAGTGTGTGCGAGGTGCCTTCACACTTTATACTATTGTGCTTTGGACACTGATGATGTCATAGGGTGTGTATGTACAATCAGAGCTGCAGGGTATCTTACTTATGTGTTTTACTGCAGGTACTGCTATTGTGGTGCCTTTGGTGTTGAATTACATTTAGCTGCCGTGGATCACCTCTTGCTCTTGCCTTCACTTTTCATAACGATTCCCCTCCCATTGTCAGGCATGCATCCAGCAGCCGCCTGCTTTCTTGTTTTGTACTTTCCCAACCCAGGATTGTGTTGTGAAATGTGTTCTATAGCCAATCTACTGCAGGTTTGCTTTGCTCTGCGGTGACAGTTCTCTTTTCTTTGCAATCCGGCACCTCCCCTATCCTGTTCTGCAGATTGCTATTAGCAGCCTTGTTAGCTACCATCAGTGGCCCACTGTGAGTTAATAGGTGTTAATTACTCAGTTGTACTCCAATTACCCTATTGCGATATTTCCTTATTGTCTTCCCGTAACCTTCCTGTTTCAGCTGTGGTGCGCGCCGCGCACAGCTATTTACCGGGTTTCGAGCACATTGTCATCCATGTACACATGCGCTTTCGGTTACCATGTGTGCTCTCAGCTAAGCAAAGCTATGGCTACATCCACACCCCTATCCTGCGGCTTTGCTTAGCAACGGGCAACCTGTATTAGCAATGCTCCAATGTGCTTACAGCTACGGTGGCACACCTCACTGCTGATGTCATGTATACCTCCAGGCCACTCCTCGGTGTTGTACCACTGCACCGTATGGTACATCCTTAGGACAGCAGGACATTTGCGATTCAGTATTACTTGCCTCATTTGCATGGCATTGACTACTAATTCATAGTTTCCACACCGAACACTGTCACAGACCCTTAGCAACCCTTGCACCTTGGTTGTGGTGTAGCATGCATACCATTGACTATTATGGCGAAATTATGATTTTTGTTACATTGCAATTGTATGAAATTTGTATATATTTTCCTTGTGTTCCCATTTGCACACACATGCCCTGCGGTTGTACTTTGCGTTAATGTGGCCATGACATTAAATGTTATTTTTTATGTGTTGTGCATGTTTTTTATGCCATTGGCTGTATATTTAGCCATTGGCATATGTTAACTTTGTAATATGTAAGTTTGGTCCGCTTTCATGGCTCCAATGTTCTGTTTGGAAAAATGTAAACCATTTTTTTTTGGTTTACATTTCTGTATGTTTAGGCTATGCCTGCACCACTTCATGAATCGCTATGTACCTTCATTTGCATGCTGCACTACTGCGCATGGGGTGATTAGCATACATGAGCTGAGAGCTGCGCAGATCTGGCGTACGCTGGTAGCGCACATGGAATTGGATAGTACCTGAATAGCTCGGCAGCCATATTTGGCATTATACCACCTACGCTATGCCTGTGCCTGGCGCAAGCTTCATGAATCCCGGGGAGTGTTTTAACTGAAAAGCACACAAATACCTTATTAATGTAAGACTTATAGCAATTTGGAGAAATCTGCTCTAATCTAAACTCCAAAAGTTCATAGCAGAATCAGAAAGCTGTATAGGTTCAGGCGCCTAGCCAGCAAGACATTTCCCTGTGGTATATTTGACTGGGGACACATGGCTGAAGTGACATTCAGCTGCAGAGAAATTTGGCTGTTTGTAAATTCCCTGTGGGCAAAGAGAAGCACACCCTGCCATGCTCACAGCTTTAATAAACAAATGAATGGTGGCAGAAGAAGTAATGAGTGTTGTGTTCAGTGTACAGTACATACTTATGTAACTACAACATGTAGAAGTGTGCTACAGTATGGAGGAAATCCTGCAGGATACTGTAGTCACATTTATGCTCAAGTATGTGTTTTAGGTAATGTTCCCTAGACATTGTGAAGGAGGTAGTGCTCCACACACTCCAATTATAAAGGCACTGCCCAATTGTGCACTGCATTTTTACTGCCACTGACATGCCCTCTGACCAGCCTGCTGCTGATGCCTGCCATATTGCCTACTGTCTCGTGTTCCCATGAAGACTGTGGACATTGTTTTCCCCCTGTGCATTTGGTTACTGAAGTTGTGGGCATGGCAGCTTATGCTTCTGTTTGCCCACAGGGAATTTGCAAACAGTCATATTTCTCTGCAGCTGAATGTTACTTCAGGCATGGTTTCCCAGTCAAATGTACTACAGGGAAATGTCTCGCTACCTAGGTGCCTGTACCCAAGCTGTATTCTTGTAGAGACAAAGTCTCCTCAACCACATTCCCATTAAGGAAGTTTGACCTCTGCATCCCCTAAATTAATAAAATAATTTCTATGACCCCTAAACTTTGGGGAAAGGCTGATTCCCCTTACAGTAACTGCTCCTGAATGGAATGCATTTTCACATTAATTGATGTTTAAAGCGGTCCTTTACAATGATGGACTAAAGGCCCATTCTTAGAGTTTCTTCAGCATAGGAAAAAGTGTAACTTCAAATAATGTATATGTTTCATTCAATGTCCTTTTGTTCATTCTTGTGTAAGGAAGTTGCATTTGGTAAACTACACATGAGCAGGGTATACAACCATTTGAAGTCTTTATGTCAGAATGTTTTAAACTGTTGTTGCTTTCATTATATCAGTCTGTTTACTGTAACCTGTTACTAGCACAGCATTTTCCATAGTTAGCACTGTACTCCCCTTTAGCTACTGTATGTGCAAAATGTTTCTGTCTTTAAATTAATCATAACAGTAGGAACTTCCTACAAAGCAAGACTGCAAATAAGAAAACACAGGGCTAAATAAGTAAAAAAAATAGCAAAGGCAAACACTCGAGAATAAAAAAAATGTTATAATAGCACCTTCATTTAAAAACCAAGGTGGAAGCACTTTCATACAATTTTTTTTAATTTATTTTAAAATACAACTTGGTGAGCTAAAGTCTGTTTCTGTTAAAGCCATTTAAATAAGATGACAACCTTAGCAAATATACCGTCTCACTACTGGCTCATTAAAAGACTCTTGCAAGTCCTTCGTTGTGACCTAGCTATTACTTACATTTTCTTTGTACTGTGACACAGCACTATTAACAGAGCTTCAGACCGTTTGCCATTATTAACAGTGCACTTTATTTCTCATGGATATTTATCAAAACAATACCTAAGCACATTTAAGACAGTATTCAAAGAAAACTCCCATCTCACAGAAACGTAATTCTTTGAAGGCACTGTATCTGATAGTCCAGCTACAGAACTATGGATGGTTTTCATTTTAAGGTATGATTTCTTCATTGATAATATAATGCTCCCGCATTTTAATCCTAAGGTAAAAGGAAGGTTAGAAACAAAACACACATACCTGAATCTTTTTTTGAAATACAATTTGCTAGTGGCAAAATGAAGCCTTCCATTAATACAATATGTGGTAAAAGTAAGAGAAAATCTTCCGGTAGTCAAGTTACCTATTAAATTCCCATTAGCTTTGTATTATTACACAAATGTACATAACAAATAAGGTAACATTATCTATAAACATATTGTACTACACAGATTGTAAATAACATCCAGTACATAATGCAGCTTTTTAACAACACAATCTACAAATGAAATTAACATAATAGAGTCTTGTTGCCTTCTGGCAAAGGTATGCAAAGCTTTAGAGGAGAGCCATTACATGATCTCTGGCAAATGTTCCTCAAAAGTATACACTGTAAATTAAATCTGATTGCACTTTTACCACTGATATTTGTTACAGTGATAAAAGTTCAGGTTTGTTTTTCATTGTTAGAGAGGGTGGTAATGGGTGTGAATTTAAAACATACTAGCAGTATCCTTACCTTCTAAGCTAAAGTGATTAACTCCTTGGTATGCTCAGGAAGATATACAGAGGCCCACCGAAGCAGTTCTAGCTACCATTCTAGTGCATGCGTCCATAACTTAAATACTGACACTATAACAAAAAAAAAAAAAAAAAAAGGCAGGAGCAAGTCAGTCCCATATTTTGTAATGGCTGTGGTTTGCTGTTATTACCACAGATGTCATCCTATAATGTTCTAGCAGTGTAGGGGCAATGATAGCTATAAAAATCAGTGAAAATACAGGGTCTTCCAGAAGAACAGAAAATGATTCATAGTTATTTGAAAAGGGGAAATAACTTAGTTTACTAAGGTTTTGAGTAATGAAGTACACGTTTTATTTTAAATTGTTATGTAAGTAATTTTTCATTGATTGATATAATCTGCCATTGTTTTGTTGGGGTGAGATATTAGGCAGCATTATCCTATTCACTTAGTGTTTACCAACCACAAAACTAGATGGGCAGACGATACATACTAACTGCACTTCTTACATAAAATATTTTTTGATGAAATGCATTTGTTTTTGCTAAGATTTGCAGTAATATGGTCATGAAAATGTTAATGGCAGAATATTTACAGTGCATTCTTGGATGTGTGTTTCTCCTCACTGTGTGCAGCAGTATCTGTATTATTCAGTTCTGTAATGCAATACAATCAAGAGAAAGCAGCATACATTTATAAGCAGATGAGTGACATGGCCCATGCAGTTATCCTAGCAAATGTAATGTGTGTATATTTACTTATTCATTTATTCCTTTATTTATGTACACATTTTGCTCACAGACATATTTTTAATACTACCCCTACTCTAACTGCATTACTTCTTCCCTAAACATTTTTTAATTGTTCTACTGTTGTTGATTTAGTACCTTCTTCAGGATGAATACTTTATGCAGCTTATAAGATCCAGTGTGTCTTCTTGATACACTAAACCTCAGAACAAAGCAAGTCAGTAACATTAGCTCATAAACAGCAGCTTGAGTTCAAACATTGTACTGTGCATACTTAAACTCAGTATTTTTTGAGCTAATGTCAAAAATAAAACATTTTTTTGCAGAGGTACTCTGTGCATCCCCACTTTGGGGGCTTTGTCCTCAAATCCTCTACTTTATTATTCTCACTCTGAGACTAGCAGTTCTTTGACAAATAGTGATTACTGAGAAATAATAAAATGCCTGTCATCCTTTATGTCCCAGCCCGGGACCATCCAATACTTCCTCTAATGCAAGCAGTAGCAGTCTCACTGTGTTTCGAAGTTTGAAGTTTAAAACAAATTGTAACTTAAGTGAGAATGCTGCAGCAAATGTGACTTGAACTTGGATGTTCTGTGCACCTGTCTGCATGCTGCAGCTTCCACTCGGCCATGTGATACTGGAGTACTCCTAAACACATATGATACTGGAGTGCTCCAAAACAGTTGCTCCAACTTCACAGCTAGTGGCAGTGACTGCTCATGTGTTGTTACTGACTTCATACACCAGTGACTAGTTGGTGTTCATAGGTTTAACCAGGCACATGCCATTTATGCCATAGTGCACATTTTTAAAAAGTGGTTTATGCATTTTGTACAATAATATGTGCTAGAATTTAAGTGATTTAAATAAATTGACAATTGAATCTATGTTTTATTAAATAACTCTTTTTTACTGTCTTCTGTGCAGGAGATGGGTGGAAAACCTTTCAAGGCACCAGTGTATGGATTGCTTAATTGCTTTCTGTATTTTAAACTGAGCTATGCATGTACATTAATACATTAGTTATCTGACAGCTCAATGCATGGGGGTGTCACTTTGGATGAATACATATGGGTATGTTTAGATGTACAAGTATTATAGGTTCATAGGTGGTTACTAGGCTAATGGCCCTAGGGCCTTTAGAAGCCTAGCCATATTATACCAGTGTTCCCTAATTGACCTTGGTCAGATGGCTGTTATTCTCAGAGGGATTCTATGATCAGCACCAACTGCCCCTGTCCAAGAGGGACAAAGGTGCCACCCCCAGGGTGAATTTACAGTCTCTCATCCAATTGTCTAGGTTGTGTTTGAATAAGGTTATTGAGGAACTCTGCTTCATGTGAACTGGGAGTTTATTCCAGAGAGCGTTAATCTCTGGGAGATATATTTGTCTCTCCAGCATGATCTGTTAATGTCACAGACTAAGTTGAGATCCCTGGAGTGAGTGACTCTTGTTCCATTTGATTTGTGGATGTGCAGCATTTCCATTAGGGCAGGGGCAGAGACTGCTCTGTAGGCCAGGATTAAGTCACCTCTCAGCAGCCTGTAGGATACAGAGTACAGTGACAGGGATTCCAGTCTTTCTAGAAGGTTATGCTTTGGAGGCCCTGAATTTTCTTGGGGAGAAACTTCTGTAGTCTCTACAGCTGCTGCAGGTGTCTGGTGAGGTACATGTAAATGGGAGAGTTGTACTCTATTAGTGGTCTGATAAGGGATGAGTACAGAGGAGTTATGGATGCGATGCCCTTACTTATGAGGTGTGCAATGTAGAAGACTTTCCTTACCACTGTGAACACATGGTGATAGAAGTTTAGATTGCTTGGGTTTGAGCTTAGGGGGGTGCTGTCACTATTGTAGTTTGCAGGAACTTTTTCTTTGTCAAAGGGGATAATAATGTAATTTTTTGCATTTAGTTTCTGTGTGGTTTTGGCACCAATCATTTGTCTGTGTTAGCCTCTTTTGTAATATGTTAGCATCGTTTGGGGACTCAATGATTGCAACCAGTTTGCAATCATCAGTGAACTTGGTAAGCCACAGGCTATCTACTTTCACCTGGACTTCTGAAAAATAAGATTCCAACCAGTAGTGGACTCAGTACAGATTCTTGTGGTACACCACTCGTAACTGGTCTACTGGTAGAGGTGTAATCTCCAACTTTGACAGTATGGGTTCTGTCGGTGAGCCAGTTGGCTACCCATCTAGTGACATATGGGTTAATCCCCAGGTGGGAGAGTTTCTCAATGATACCTGAGTAGAGGATTGTATCAAAAGCCTTTGCTAAGTCAAGATAGGCGGTATGTACTGTTTTGCCTTCATCCAGGGCTTTGATGACATCCACAAATAAGTCCAGCAGACTGATTAAGCATTTATCTACCCTTAATGAAGTCAAACTGGATTTGGTCTAGAGTCTGAAGGTCACCCATGTCCTTGTTGATAAGGTCCATGATGATTATTTCCATGGCCTTACAGATTAGCCTGGTTAGCCTTATTGGTCTATATTTCCCATGGACAGTTAATAGACCCCCCCCCCCTTTTGCAAGGGGATTACTGTTGCTGTTCTGCACTCTGCTGGAACAAAGCCACTGCTCAAGCTGAAGTTAAAGAAAGTGCCAAGTGGTTCCACTAAGTCTTGTTTTAGATTATTTAGTAAGCAGCCTGGGATGTTATCTGATCCCACAGAGGCCATGTCTTTGGCTTTGGAGATCTTGGATGTGACCTGCTTTTTGGAGATACCAGATAGAGGACTTGTGTCATGTATGCTTTGGGGTATGGCTGGTGGGGATAGGGGGGGACGTTTGCACCAAATCTATCAGCTAGCAGGTTGGCAATTTCCTCAGGTTCAGTATGAGAGGTACCATCCATTATGAGTTCAGCACATAGTTGGGCATTTCCTTTTAGATTTTGGATGTAGCTAAACACTGCCATATGATTATCCTTAGCTAGAGATGCTAATTTAGCTGCATAGCTAGCTTTAGAGGACTTTACAAGAGATCTGATTTGCTTGATCAAGCTGTGGATGGCATTCTTCTTCTGCTGAGTAACTTTCCTCTTGTTCTTAGACATCAGTTTCTTCCTTTTGTTATATAACCTATTTATACTTGAGGTCTACCAGAGTGGTCTGTTTTTTTGAGAGGACTTGGTTTTGATCTGGTCAGGTACAGCAGAGTCTATATAGCTGTTTAGGTGGTTATACAGGGCATTTGTGTACTCCTCTGCATAGGAGTCATTGTTGGCTGTGTTAGCAGATGGTTTGAAACTTTTTATACCATCATCTAGTAGGCTGTAGTTTGCTTTTAAACAACACAGATTTATGGTCTGACCTTAACAGGGAGGGCAACACATAGGTGGTATTGCAGTGACCCCCCCTCCATTTTGCTGAGTACTAAGTCTAGGACATTTGCACCCCTTGTGGGGGTGCAGACTAGTTGTTTCAAGTCACCCAGTCGATGGAAGGATAGTTGAAATCCACCATGACCAAAGTGTTTGGCTGTATGATGACTGGCTCCAGTAAGTCCAGCTAGGTGGGGTGCTTCTCCTGGTTCAAGGTGGGGCACCTGTAGCTAGCAATGATGTGGTAGGGTGTTTTACCTATAGTTAGCTGGACCTGGAGTAGCTTAATAGAGTCATAATGTTTAACCTGTCTTGAGGTGTATTTGGCTTTAATGAAGATGGATACACATTCATCTTTGGTTCAGTCACACTTGTTTTGGGGTCTGAACATGTGGAAAGCATTGTAGCCTTGCATGGCTGGGGTGCTCTCTGTGGCCTTGAGCCATGTCTCAGTGACTGCACAGATGTCAGCATCCTCCAAGGTGAGGAGTGTTTCTTGGGAGTGCAGTTTCCTGTTTAGGCTTGAAACATTATGCAGCATAACTCTGAGTTTGTTTTGAGTGGAATATTTTTTTTACACTGGAAACTTTGCTGTTTTGACATTGCCTAAAAACACACTATGGGGAAGGCAAGCACCTTTTCCGGTATCTTAAAGCCTAGAGGATGCAGGTGAAGACCAACTCTGGCAAAGCAGCCTGGTCTGTCAACCATATCAGATAATGGATCCCATTGGACTGACACCAGAAGCTAAGCCAATTGTTGAAGTGAATCATTTTTTGTCTATACTGTGGCATCATGCTGGGTGAGGGTAAAATGCAGCATAGGACTAGGGACATACCTGCCTGGTGCACATAATCTGAGAGTTCAGTCATGTCTCTTCATACAGTCCAGTGAGTTACATCTCATATCATTCACCCCAACATGTACTATGACAGAGACATATCGGTAATTGTTGTTGAGTGACTTGAGTGCATGTGTGATTTGCTGGATCCTGGCACCTGACAGGCAGCTGACTGTAATCTTTCCTTGTCTAGCCTGGTTAAGGGGGCATCTGTGTGTTTCACTATGTAGTCGCTTATGACCAGGACATTTGATATTGAGGTGTTTTGCCTTACAGGCTTATTTGCTGAGACACTGGTGTGTGTGCTGTTATGTGTAGTGGATTCTGTTTGCTTTGCAGTGTGTACAAGTGGTTTGCTCTTCGAAGGCCTCTGATCTTTTGGTAGGCTTCTAAGGAATACCTCCATGTGTGTGGGTTTATGTGTTGTCACCTTGTTTTGTGTGAGAGGTGATATGTGTGTGCTGACAACTTGTATGATGTCCGGATTGATGTTATGTGAGAGAATTGATTCCAAATTCATAATGTAATTACATCTCTCACGTATTGTATTTGTTTGTTTTAGGAGTAAGTGGTTGTCAGTATACATGAAGCATTTACTACATTGCCTCAGGATGCCAATGTTAATCAGGCTGCCAAGAGAAATGGTTGGAAACTGACCGTCCATTATGGCAGGTTTTTAACATAACTAGTATTGGGGAGTGGGCTAGTTGGATCAGATATAAGGAGATTATTCTTTTGAAAGCTGTGTGTGAAAACTATGGCAATGGTTCTTAGTGTGTCACTGAGTTTCCTGCAATGCAGCAGGGAAGCTCGGGAGGGTTTACTAACAGATATCTAGGAGAAAGTTGTCTTGCAAAGCGTTTGCATATATACAGGGCAACACTGAACCTTGGTAAGCAGTGCACAGCTATGCACAAACATGAGGCTTGAATACAGGCAGAATTAAACACTTTTAAGATAAACTACCAATGGAAAAGCACACAATGAGCTTTTCTCTAGTAATCTCCAACTCATATGAGGCTCAGACTACATACGTCTGCCACAAGGTTGCAGGCAGGGCCCTCCTAATGTAAGATGACTGGAATAGTGCTCAAGTGTAACAATACAGTCTGGCTTCAGCAGATTTGAATCTAGTCTGTGCTATGGAGTAGTAACTTAGAGCAACAGAACACCATTTTAAAGTGCAGAAAAATACAGTAAAAATCAGCAAAATGATAAAATACAGTCAGCAAAGTGCAAACAGAACTCAAGAAGTACTTATTTTTTCATTTTTAGCAATGGATGCTTTGGATTTCAGTCAAATCTCTCCAGACCTCTTGCAAAAGCAGCCAAATGTTGAGCAGCTCTAGTTAGATGACCTGCAGTGATACAACCTCTGCACAAACTGTGCCCTCTGCACAAACTGGCATGGCAGCTCTTTGAGTAGCTGAGGACAGTGGAAGACTATGGAGAGAGTTTTCTATAGAGGACCATAAACTGGAGAGGCCTGCTTATATACAAGGCACTGGGAACAACATTTGCACTCTGAATAAATGAGCACAATCTCACAAAAATGTAATTCTTTTATAGCAGCAGGATTACAGACTTCCACACAGTTAATCTCTCAGGCCAATCAGATAAAAACACATTAAAATTTAAAGCAGCAGTTTCACACTTGGATGGGTTGAATTTATCTCTGCCACCACCAGAGTGCAAAAAAATCCTCTTAATGTAAAACAAACTGGTTTTGAGCTCAACTGCAGTAACAAATGTTTTACAGAATCCCTGCAGTATCAGGAATCCATGGAAGTAAGTTCACTAACCCTAAGAAATGTTCAACAAAATACAGAAAAAAGTGCACATTGTAAGAGAATATTTTGACAGTGTCAGGAGAACCCTGGCAAACATGGAACAACTCCCACAGTACCAGAGGAGACCAGGGGACACTAGAATACTGTCAAAACAACCCAAGAGCAGCACAGCAACAAACAGATGACACCTCCCCAACAACATCAGGTTGAAAAACAATGGCAAATTCAACCAAATCAACAAATGCAGGACAGAAGTGTTAAATAGTGTTAAATAGTACTGAAACACATGTATTATAATGTTAATATATGCCAATGGCTAAATATATAGCCATTGGCATAAAAAAAACATGCACAAAATAAAAAATTAACATTTAATATATATATTCGCACTATCGCGATGTGGAAGCGCAGGGCATTGGTGCGCAAAGGGGATAGCAAGGAATATATAAAAATATAGAATAAAACCGCAATGAAACACATATCAGGATTTCCCCATAATAGTCAATGGCAGGCATGCTACACCATACTCATGGCGCAAGGCTTGCTAAGGGGCAGTGACAGTGTTATGCGCAGTAGCTAGGAATTGGTAGGCAATGCCATGCAAATGAGAGGAGTAATAGTGAATCTCAGACTCCCCACTGGTGTAAGAATGCACCTCACAGTGTAGCATTATAACACCGAGGTGAGCCCTTGAGATAAAGATGACATCAAGAGAGGGGTGTGTCGCCATTGCTGTAAGCACATTGGAGCATTGCTAATCTGGTCCACCCCTAGCTAGGCAAAGCTGCAGGATAGGGGTGTGTCGAATTGGCCATAGCTGTGCTTAGCTGAGAGTACACAAGGTAACCGAGTATGGATGTGAACGGAAATGAAAACGCATGTAAATCCAGTAAACAGGTATACGCGTCATGCAATGCAGCCGAAACAGGAAGGATATAGGAAAGAAATAAGGAAATGCTGCAGCAGTGAAATTGTAGTACAAATGACTAATTAACACCTAGGAGCCTACAGTGGGCCATTGACAGCAGCTAACAAGGCTGCAAACAGCTACCTACAGAACAGGGAATGGGAGGGGCTGTACTGCAAAGAAAACAGCAAAGTATCAAAGCAGAACAAAGGTGATATGCAGTATATCAGCTACAAGGCACATTTCGCCATGACTGGGTAGGAAAAGTACAAAACAAGAAAGACGGCAGGTGGATGCATGCCTGATAATGGGAGGGGATCCTGGTCTAAAAGTGAATTAAAGGGCAACAGATTAATCAAGGCAGGCAAGTAGATCTCCACAGTAAAGGCCCCACACTTGCAATACTCATTGCAAAACCCATAATTAAGATACGCAGCACCTGGAATAGTTCATACACACCCACTTACATCAGCAGCATCCATAGCACAATACAATAAAGTGTGAAAGCACCTCACACACATTTGTGTATCCCCATACACTCTGCACCAGTGGTGTATACAGATGGGGAACTTTTATTATGTACATGTTAGGGGCTGCCATAGCTTTGATCCACCAGCATGTGTTGGAGACTGAAGGTGGTGTGGAGGATGATGCATACGACCACTGCAGGCACCAGAGGAGGAGGAGGAGAGTGTTCAGACCCAGGCTAACCTAACAGGGGCTACATGATATGGAGATAGTAGAGCATTACAGGGTGGAGAGGGACACCCTACAGCAACTTGTGGAGCTGTGCCGGCCACGCCTCAGAGCCAGAAGAAACAGAGGGGAACCCATCCCAGTGAATATGAAGGTATGTGTAAGCCTGAGAATACTAGCTACAGGTGCCTTTCAAAGACCAACTGGGGATGTCATGGGTATCTCACAGGCATCAGTATCCGGGGTACTACACCAGTTGCTGGATGCCATGTTACCACATGCCAATGAGCACATATACTTCCCCCGAAGGCAGGAGGAGTTGGCCAACAATATGCGTCTCTTCCACCATGTATCAGAATACCCAGAGGTACTGGGTGCAATAGACTGCACGCACATACACATCAAGTCACCACCCAGTGAGCAGGGAAGGTGCTACATAAGCAGCACCCCACCATCAAATGCCAGGTCATGTGCAATGCCCAGGGCATTATCAAGGATGTGTGTGCTGGCAGCCCTGGAAGCTATCACAACTCCCACATCTGGCAAGCCTCACAGCTGTATCGATTATTTGCCGGGGGGGGGGGGCATCCCAAATGGCCACCTGGTGGGGGATGCTGGCTACGCCCTGGAACCATGGATGATGACTCACATCAGAAATGCACACACACCCATGCAGGAACACCATAATGAGGGACAAACCAGAATCATCATAGACCATGTGTTTGGGATGCTGAAATCACAGTTCCGTTGCTTGGACATATCTGGTGGAGCCTTGCTGTACTCTCCAGGCACATGTGCCCACATCTTCATAGTGTGTGCCATGCTACACAATATGGTCCTGTGGAAACAGCTGCAGCAAGGGCATAATGGTGAAGGCCCTCACAGCCCACCACCATTTCCAAGGGCCCCACAGGCACAGAGGTACTCAGACCATGAACAACTTGAGCCAGCTCCAGTAGGCAGATGGAGGCTTGCCCAGTATGCCCATGCCTTGGCAAAGAGGGAACATATAGCACATACACTGACAGTGTAGGTATCTAGAGACTGACACCTTTCTCCACCTGCACACACACAATTAAAATGGATGGCACACACACAAGACTACCTGTAAATTGTCATGTATAGGTAGTCTGCTGTGTGCATCCAACATAGGCAGCCCTCAATTATTGCACACACAACAGCCATTGGCATAAGTTAAGTCAACACCTGAACAGTAAATTAAGCTATCAGCATATGCAGATATTGTATGTATAGATTCATAGGTAGGTACTTGGCCAACTGCCAGAGGTCATTCATAAGGCCAACAAAAATGTGTCAGCTTTTGCCACCCCATTGATTCATTAACCATCCCTCTGTGGAGCGGAGCCAATGGTGGGATCCCTGGGGTGCATCTACTGTTCCCCAGCCACCCTTCAAGGTTTCCCTTGCAGAGTGTTAGTGAGGGGCTCTGTATAATATAGTTAGGGATGTTGCTCCAAAGTATGGGGAGTTTCTATGACAGGAAGCTGTCCCTCCAGCATCTTCCATTTATTGTTGTGGCAAGGTCAGCTCACTACAGTGTGTGGCTCATCGTGACATGGATTCCCATAGGTGGAGCATATCCATCAAGCCAGAGTTCGACATGGCTTTGTTGGTCAGTGGAGATCATGTCTGGATAAATGAGATGCCACTGAGTAAGGCAGGAGTTTATTCAGTCCAGCTGCATAGGCCATATGTTGGAGGCCAGTATTCCCCTTGGTGAGGTACATTCATGAACCCCCCCAGCTGTTGGACATGTCCTCTGAGGTACATCCCACATGGGTTATCATACCCTATGATGGGACTGATGAGTGGGGCACTA
The DNA here is from genome assembly GCF_019279795.1 of Protopterus annectens. Classification (NCBI taxonomy): domain Eukaryota; kingdom Metazoa; phylum Chordata; order Ceratodontiformes; family Protopteridae; genus Protopterus; species Protopterus annectens. The sequence continues at coordinate 402,045,380 of NC_056728.1, forward strand.
TAACCCCAGTATGTCTAGATGGGAATCCTTTAGTAGTCAGATGGCCTGCATAGAATGATGTCCTAACTACTGTGGAAATATGATTGTCACAGGGAGAACACTATCTACCTTAGCCCCCAGATACCCCATTACCTCATCTGTATTAAAGTGGCTGCCGCTCATGTGTTAATATGTGGGTGCCAATTCCACAATGGAATGACCATGCAGTTAGTGGCACTTGGCTGGTGGCAGTGTCGTTGGCACCCTGTGATGTTCCCTGTGAGGCCCCCTGAGGGATGTCCGTGTCAGCTGGACTATCAATCATGGCTCCCAGTTTGCAGTCATTGCCAAACATGGTCTGCCATAGTCCACCTGTGTTTGCCTGTACATCTGAGACATATATGCCAAACAGTAGGGTTCCCAGGACTGAGTGCTGTGGGACACCAGTCATGACTGTTCAAGAGTTGGACCTGGACACTGCTAGTCATGCCATGTGGGTTCTGTGTGTAAGCCCGTTGGCAACCCAGCCTGTGATGAATGGGTGAATGTACAGGCTGGTGTGTTTATCAATAATACCTGAGTGGGGCATGGTGTCAAAAGCCTTGGTGAGGGCCAGGTAGTATGTGTGACCCACCTCCCCTGTCATCTAACATCTTGGTGACTGTATGTAAGACGTCAAACATGTTCAGTAGCATGAACTGCACTCAACCAAGCTGACCTGGGTTGGGTCACGTGTTTGAAGGTTACCGATGGCATTGTTAATGAGTGCCATGAGGATGCGAATCATACCATTGCAGGCCAGGCTAGTCAGGCTTATGGGGTGGTATTTACCATGGTCAGTTGTGATTTCTCCATGATGGAGTAGAATAACCGTTGCCACACACCACTGTATGGGAATGTAGCCTGTGGAGAGGCTGAGGGAGGAATGCTTAATTAGGTGGGGGGCAGGTTGTCTTGTACAGTTTGCAAGATGCAGTCTGGGTCAACATCTGCCTCCATTGATGCTGTGTAATGCTGTTAGAGAGGGCCATTTCCACCTGTGTGTCCCTGATGGTTGGGATACTGTACCTTTCGGGTAGTGTTGTGGGCTCTTTAGGGGGTGAAGTATGCACCAAATGTATCTGCAAGGATGTTGGCGATATCAGTAGGGTCAGCATATTTGTGCTATAATTCACTGGCACAGTGCAAATCTGTGTGTCACCACGTAGATCCTTGACATAGCCAAAGAAGGCTTTGTGGTTATCTTTCGAATCCTTGCGCATTCTCCTGCTGATGTTAGCCTTGGATGATGTCATGAGGGACCTAAGTATCATACTAATAGTGGTCATGGATGTCTGCCCTTTGTGGGATTTGCTGTGTGTGTCTGGAACACTGCATTCAACCAAGCTGACCTGGGTTGGGTCACATGTTCAAAGGTTACTAATGTCATTGTTAATGAGCGCCATGAGGATGTGAACCATACCATTGCAGACCAGGCTAGTCAGGCTTATGGGGTTGTAGTTACCATGGTCAATTGTGATTTCTCCGTAATGGAGTGGAATAACTGTTGCCACGTGCCACTGTAAGGGCATGTAGCCTGTGGAGAGGCTGAGGGAGGAATGCTTAATTAGGTGGGGGCAGGTTGTCTTCAACAGTTTGCAAGATGCAGTCTGGGTCAACAACATTATATGCCTAGTTATGCAGCCTTGAGCTGATCAAACAACCTGGCCAGACTGACACATATGCAGAAGTATTAGGTACAGACAAACCCTGCACAAGTAGCAATGTTTAGAAATATAACAGCAGTACTCACATTTAGACCAACTCCTCTAGGCTTCGCACACAATATATTACTGTCCGTCTCCATACAGCTGTTGAAAAGATTCCAAACAAAACTTCCATGCTGTCTTCATCACAAGTAAGGCAAAGGGACAATGCCCAAGTGGAGTACTCAATTATACTCTACTCCAGCCATGGTATTGGCTATGGCAGTAGCAGTGCAGCTGATGTGCATGTAATTAGCTACTTAGGAACACCAACTGGCCATCGGGATAGCACATGTTACTGATCTGTAACTATAAAAGGTTGCCTTGTCACACATTCAAACCATCTGTATCTACCTGTAGGACAGTACAAAACACTGAAAAAGGAACCAAAAATGAGTATTACACTAGTTAATAACACCTCCGATTACTAAGACAGTATGCATAACATGTAGCATGTCTGTGTATGTAGTATCTGTACTGTAAGACTTACAGTGTAATTAATGCATATAGTGGAAATAGCTATCTTGTAGCGATGTATTGTTGAGCAGTAGTAATGCTTGTAGTATTCTATGTGTGTACTGCTGTAGGCCACACGGCGCACTCCACATATACCACAAGGGATGATATGGGCTTGGAACCCACCAATTTGCTTCCAGCCACTGTCAGTGTCAGGATTGGTCCAACAAGTATGTGCTATAACAGGAAATAGTATATGCTGATATATTGTAACAGTCGACATATGTATGGGTGTATAAGTAAGATGAACATGTTAAAGGTGGGCTTACCATGCAAATATGGTGTGCATTGTGGGATATTGTGCCAATAACTGTGTAATGTACAGTATTCTAGGCAGATCTGTATTCTGTTCTACACAGCGGTTCTGTTATGTTATGCAAACAGTAGTTATATCAATTGGCAATTACAATACTCAATGACAGGATACATAGCATTAGTATTCATCTGACAGGTTAGCATCATGATAGCAAAGATAATTGGTGGAGCCAGGTAACTATCCATGCACATAACACATGTAATATCCACCTCTCTGCTATCGTTTGCAAGCAATAACAGCTGTGCATGAGTACATGTTATGCAAATGTGTAGTGACCCTTGTTACAGGGCTGGGCCAAATGGCTATGTGCACACTTACATAGAGTGGATATTGAGAGTACAGACACATTGGTTGTACTACCAGGTTTGTGTAGCCCAACCTCTCATTGCCAACCTAATAGCTGCCTGCACATACTGTATGTAAGGTAGTGCATAGCACTGGTAATGAAACAGGTTGCATAACATCTTTAACTCCAGTGTAACATCTGCAGTAGGAGTGTAAGATGTAAGAGACAGCTGCCCATGTATAATAGCCGCATCATAGGTGATGGCTTACACTATCTGATTATATCCTGATCATGTTGTTAGTGGCATCAGAGCCTATTGATACATGACTCTGTTTGGGGAGTGGGTATCTGTGCTCAACAGAGCTCATGGCCCTGGTGGATATGTGAGTATATACCCAGAGAAGGAAACAGACCTGTAGACACTTGCATCATCTGTAATCAACTAACAGGATGTGATGTGCTCCTCAGAGGAGGATTGCTGCTAAAGGTAGCTACAATGTTTCCGTAATAGCCAGTGTTGTCACATCCATAACACAAATATTTACATGTGAGCATCACTGTCTAAAACATCTTCATAGGCAATATGTAAACCAAATACAGTACTTGGTACTTGTAGTACTGACTGCTCATACAGGCATGTCCACTAGTCAGCTGCCGGTGTTTCCTAATGTCAGCTTTGTGTATGTGGCCATCCTGTGGGAATGCAATCTATATGCCATGCACACTGCCAGACCCACCTAACACCATGCCCCACACATTGTCTGGGATGCAGCTACAGGGGTAAGCTGGAAGGCACCCCAGTCTACAGCCATGACTGGACTGGACAGTCATGAGGTGTAGGTTAACACATGCAGCTCATCAACACAACCAACACACACCCTTACCAGAACACAATAAGGACACCCACACACACTACCGGACATCACACACACATTCACAGATGCATCTAAGTATCTGGCCAAGCATGTGACCCCCCCCCCAAGCAGGATGAGACAGACACCGAAATACACAAACTGTATGACATAGTTTTCATAATTGTACCACACCTCTGAACACATGACTGGAAACATGCCCAACAGTACTCATTTGTGAATGCAAACTCTAGCACTATGTTACACACCGACCTATATGAGGGCATACATACTGTCAGCTGTCTGTCTGCCATGATTAGCCACATACTCATACACTCAGACCACATTTTGAACTATACACATGGCTCTGGCATATTCCATGTTGTTGTGCAGGACCTGTGATGCAGTAGCCTGGACTGCATGGAAACACATGTATGAACTGTCAGGTCTTGTAGCCCATGCAGGTATGTCCCAAGGCCTGGGTAGCATTCTGCCATTGGCCAGAATGATACTGCAATACAGGGAAAAAAGTATTGTATTCCAGAATTGTCTAGTGTAGTGGTGCATGTCGCAGGGTATCCAGTATCTGTCGTCCTGGGATAACATGGTTGGCAGACCATGTTGCTTTGCCAGACAGGGCCTGCACCTGTCACCCCTGGGAATCTGGATACAGCCTAGGGCTTATGCTTCCCCTATAGTACCTTCATCATGCAGGGTTCGGGGGAGGGTCCACTGCTGTTACAGGGCAGCCAAGCAATAAACTGCGGGTCTTGCTACACAATGATACGTGTCAGAAACACTGTATGGACACACATATGTCAAACCCTAACATGGAGAACATATCTGTGCAGTGGCTGAGACATGTTTCAATGCTCCGGAGAGCACACCTGCATGACCATGTTATAACACATACCTCACCTTTTGTCCATTATCCTTTACTGGAACACATGGGCCGCAGGTGTGTCCATATGCCTGAAGGATATGTACACCCCCATGCTAATTGCACTTGCATAACATCAGATGCATTATGCTGAGCAACTACCTTTGTGCCACAGTGGAATTCAAATGCACCTTGAGACAGATCATTCACCAGGCCGCGGACTTCCCAACTGTCATAATGTGCTGTAATGGGGAAGATTAGGTCTGAGACAGAACCATAATATTGGCTACTCTCAACTATTCCATTATGAACTGGGAAGACTCCTCATGTACCAACACCTGCGCTCAGTCCATGTTGGATTCCATCGACCCCACTGACCTCGATCACAGTAGTCACACAAACAGGGCTAACAGTATGCTACACACAGTTAGTTTCCAGTGCCAATGTTATGGTTCCTAAGAGCAGAGTGGTGAGTGCCATGGCACCCATGCAGATGTACAATGCATGTGCAAATGCTGAATCCTACACAAATGAACCTTAAGCAGTCACATATGTGCAGTGATTGTGCCATTGAAATAGAATTGGGAGTCAATCCAACACAAACAAGTAGGCAAACTGGTGGTACCATGCTTCAAACTGTACCACAGAGGGTAGTAACTGTTGCAAGAGTAAACACACATGAGTGTAGGTGATCCCTGGTCAGCCTCAGTAAGATGCAGATACACCATATAAAACCACACAAAGCTACTGTGAAAACAATCAGCCACATATTATGAGGCCAATCACAGCGCAGTCTGTAGCTGTGTCATTAATCGTAATGGCAACGACAAGACCTGCCGTGCTGCACAGCACTATGGCATGGGAAGTACTGCACCTACAGAAATAGCACCCATTCATCCAGATAGGGTCTTGGAGAACGTAAACTCACTCCCAACCTCCATCCCACCCCCTACAGGTACACTTAGTAATATATCCATGTACAGAGCCCTTGTACTAATGACTGTGCAGGTACAAGCTGCACTCTCTAATGCCATACATACAGCTTCCATGGGACCTGTCAACATCCCAGGGTGTATCCTACACAAATGTAAGAACATTCAGCTATCCACATACACATCATGTTCAATCATAGCTCCATATCAGGCTGTGTACACACCGAATGGTGCATAGCAACAGTTATCACATCCCACAAAGGGGGAGACACCATTGATAATGGGACATAGTGCACAACTACCCTGCTGAGTCTGGTCTGTACAACCATGAACCATGGTCAATGCAATTGATGTACTCAGTGCAGATGTAGATGACAGTAGGGTTGATTCACACTGCATATCATGACCTTTCCAGGTCGTAGTACACCATCACCCATACTGTGTTCCAGCTACACTCAGTAAACTAGGTGTATATTCCTATGTCACAGGAGTGGTTGGCAACTGGACTGCTGGCGGGACCCACACTACAGAAGGTGTCTGATGAATACACGCAGATCAAACCATAGCCAGCCACAGTAATACAGGGGTCATTCCTGGTACTCCCCCTCTTTGTTATCTATACCACATAGACTAACACAGAAGGCATCAGCCTATTGATGTCTGCAAATAATTATGAACTAGGAGCAATAGTTGACTCATTGTGTGCTGCGTTCAACATACAGAAGGACTTTAGTGTGTCAGATGTGTGGTGTGTGATGTATGGCCACAATCTGACAGCTAAGTACTGTGTTACAAACCCTGTACCCATTAACTACCACTAAGGCAGCGGTCAACATAATGGCAACTGTGTGTATGGGATGCAGCTGTACAGTACTTCCCTTTGATAGTCACCACATAAGACAAGTAGTCATATGTGGCACCCCTAATCATGATAGGGTGCCATCCAGGAATATAGAGATAACTGCTCAGCCATACTCAACATCCATGTGATCCATAATCGATCACATATTTCCTTTAAGGGTTATTGCCCCTGTGTAGATGGCCTACACTGCCCTTCACAATTCCTAGCTGCACTATGTAGCATGCAGCCTACCCTGAATAAAGCCATGTCCAACCCAGAGGTGCTGGACATGCTACACTTAACACATCCTGATCCCAAATAAACAACATACGTCATGGACATCCACCTTTCTAGTACAAGGATCACAACATGCCTGACAGATCCCTGTCCCATACACTTACCATACTCTTGCCATACTATGCATCCCTGTCCAGCGATGCTGCACATCGCCCCTCTCTGTGGCATGGTGTAATGACTGCATGCCAAATATATCAGTAACCATGTGTATCGGTGCTGTGGTACTGCTTGAACTGGCCACTGAAACATACCTGTCTGTTGCCTACAGCTAGGTGACCTGTCTGCCTAGGCTCATAAATGGCCCAGGGCATATAGCCTACTAGATCACTATGACCATACATGCCATAGTTGATATCCAACCCTGCAAATACCACCAGGCTAGCTATTGTCCCATGTGTTACACATGTTCAACAGAGGCAATACATGGCAGGATGCTACACAGCTGTACAGTGCCATGCAGATGTATATGGCAAAGCACATACATGCTTGCAAGTCTGCAGGGTCAGAGCTCATGTCCCTAACGGCTATGTATGACTATATATGTGGCATATACACAGCATTAAGGTCGAATGCATTAATGTGAACACATCCAGGCATGTGCTGATAGGTAAAGACACCACTACCGGCAAACAGACATGCCCACGTCAAGACAACATCCACATGGTGTATGAGCAATGTCATCACATGGCACACACATATATGGTGATAACATCACATCACCAGTAGGTGTCAAATGTGTGTGACTTATACATGTCAGTGGTGCTAGTGTCATGTAGATCTACAAAGATGTATTTGTAATTTTTATTTATTTATTTATTTATTTGCAGTTGGTTTACCAGGATAGTCCATTGGACCAAAGTGAACCCGTTTTCAATGGAGTCCTGGGGGGAAAAGCTCCACAACTAAATAGGTTACAGTAGAGTAATTCATACTAGTTATACAATTTATATTATAATACAAAAGTTTTGATGCAAGAAAACAATTTCAAGTAGTACAGCAAAAACAAGAATAATACAGACTACTGATAAAATTAATAGATTGTACATACAAAGGAATATTACATGAAAAGTATTGCATGAAATATTTAGAATTTGTATCATATTAGGAAGCACTGTATGTCACTACTGAGAAATAATAACATATTGGGAAGCAAACCCTTAGGAGGTGTGGCCTAGTGCATTTTTCCCAATCAGAGGAATGATAATATGCATTAGTTATGGGTAAATAATAAGGAGAAATGCAGGAGGAAACAAGGCAAAGGGGGGAAGATGGGAATTGCAAGTGATTACCTATGTGGGATGGGAGCAAGAGCATTCCCACCTGGATACTAGATGAGAATGAAGAGATCTTTTAAAAATAAAATGGTTAGAGGTGGTGCAGATGGATGGTGATAGAGAGTTCCAAAGTCGAGCAAGGCCATAAGATAGAAGATTTTTCCCTGGGGGACGAGTAGGTTTATAGACTTTTAATAGATTTTGACTGTTGGACCTCAATACTCTATCAGGAAGGTGCATTTTAAAGGCTGATGAAAGGGAGGGACAGATAGAGGAGTTGAAAATGAGCTTGTGAGCAAGAGTTAGTTGAGTGTATGTGAGATAGCTGGGTAGCTCTAACCATTTTAGTTTCTGGAGAGAGGAACAGTGGTGGGTGGAGGACTTGTGGTTGGTAGTGAACTTGGCTATTTTGTTGTAGCAAGAGGAAAGTTGTGTTTTTAGAGAGGACTGTAGATTAGTTAAGAGTGGAGCTCCATAGAGAAGGGAGGGGATAAGAAATGAAGTAGAGAGTGTGATTTTGGCAGCAGGTGTGAGGTATTTATTTTGTTGGTAGAGCATACCAAGTTTTTGATGAATTTTTTTGATATTTAGCTGTAGGTGAGAGTTGAATTTGAACTGACTATCAATTTGGACCCCAAGTAGCTTGATCTCTGACACCAGTTCCAAAGGTGAATTATTTTGACTAGTGATAGAGAATGTGTGTATATTGAAAGAGGTAGCTTTAGAGGGCATAAATAGCATTAACTTGGTTTTGGAGGCATTGAGTGCTAGGTGATTACTTTTCATCCACTGCTCAGTGGTTGTAAAAGCATTTTGAGTCAATTGTAGGAGTGAGGGGATAGAAGAGGCAGAGCATATAATGGTAGAATCATCTGCGTATTGGATGATGTCTGAGAATGGGATAGAGTTGTGGAAATCATTTATAAATATATTAAAGAGAAGGGGACCCAGTATGGATCCCTGGGGTACTCCAGTAGGGGTATTTAGAAATGAGGAGGTGGCCTTTTTCCATTTTACTGCTTGATATCTGTTAGATAAGTCGTTGGAGAACCAGTTCAAAGAGGATTGAGATAGGTTAAGTTTTGAGAGTTTGGTTAGTAGCAGGCTATGGGAGATAGTGTCAAAGGCCTTAGAGAGGTCGAGTAGTAAGGTAGAAACAATTTAGCCAGAGTCACGTGCTTTATTAACAATTTCGAGGAAGGAGAGGAGGGCAGTCATAGTGCTGTGATTTGGTCTGAATCCGTGTTGTGTGGGAGTTAGTAGGTAATTATCTAAAAGGTGAGGAAGGAGTTGTAGTTGAATACACTTTTCTAGGATTTTAGAGATGGGAGACAGGATATCAATGGGGCGGAAATTAGTAACATTGTAATTGTTGCCCCCTTTGCAAAGGAATGATATAGGCCTTTTTCCAGATTTGGGGTATTATACATTCTAGGATAGAGCGGTTGATTAAAATGCTAATGGGGTAGGCGATAGCTTCAGCAGCTATGCTAAGAAAGTAAGAAGGGATGTTATCAGGAGCATTAGTACATGGCTTCAGTTTCAGAAGGAGTTTCTTTATAGTGGACGTGGGTATAGGTTTTAATGAGAAAGAGGGAGAGTGTGAGGGGGAGTTAGGGGCAGATGAAGTAGTTAGAGTAGGAGAAGAAGTGGAGGGATAACAGTTAGTAAATGGGAGTGAGGGAGTAGTAGCAGTGCAGGGTAGAGTGCTGGGGAGAGAGGGTGGGGGAGTATTAGAGATGATGTTAATTTGGAAATGGATTCAATGAAAAAGGAATTAAATTGTGTAGCCAGATCTAGGTCAGAAGCGTTTGGGTCTGGGGTAGGGGTGTTTTGTTTGCTGGGGTTAAGGAGAGTAGAGATACCTTTCCAGAATTTCTGAGGGTTTGATATATTATTGTTTTGGAGTGTGGAGAAATAATTTTGTCAATCAGAGATTATGAGTTTTTTTACTTTGTTTCGAAGAATTTTATATTCATTTTGGACTAGGGGGGATTTGTTTTTCTGGTAGTGTGCCCAGACTTTATCTCTGTGTCGCATAGATGCTAGTGTATTTGTGGTAAGCCATGGGGCTGTTTTAGTTTTAATTCTCTTAGTCCTTAAGGGTGCATGACAGTCAAGTATTTTTAGGAATATTGAGTTGAAGTGCGCAACTGCGTTATCTAGAGATAATGTTTTTAGGCAATTCCAGTCAATTGCATTTAGAGAGTTTGAAAAGCTTGTTGGATTAAAGTTTTTTTGGTTATGGATAGTAATATAATTATGGGTGCGATGGAGGAGTAGTGGGAGTCGATGTGAGAAGATGGGTATGTGGTCGCTAAGGGGATCAGGTAGAGTGCCACTATCAGAGAAATAATGGGGTTGAGAGACTAGAATCCAGTCTAGAATGCTGCCGCTTGAGGGTTTTTTTAAGGGGTATGTTACGGAGTTGATTAGCTGTGAAAAATTGTATAGGTTGATATTGAGAGGGTTTTTAGGAGACTGAATGGAGGCCCAGTTAATATTCATATCTCCTAAGATTATTGTTTCATTGCTAATGTTGTTAGAGAGCCAGGAGAGGATATCTTCAAGTGTAGAAATATTGTCTCCTAGGGGGATATAGAGTGAGGCTATACAAATGTGTTTATGCGAGTTAACTTGGAGTGATGTGAGCAGTAGTTCAGCATTTTTGACGTGTGGAATAGGTTTGTTATAGGGGGTAACTGACAACTGGGATGAGTATAGGAGAGCTACTCCACCCCTTTTTTATGGGACCTATCTTTTCTTATGATAGAATAGTTTGGCGGAATAATTTCAGAGTCTTTTATATGGGGTTTTAACCATGTTTCAGAGATGGTTAGAATATCGGGTTTATTATGTATGAGCCAAGCATGGAGGTTTGGGACTTTGTTTACTATACTTTGGGAGTTAAAGGAAGTAAATAAAATGGACTTGTTTGTAGTGGAAGCTGTGGAGGGGCCTGGGTTGGGATGGATGTCACCAGATAGTAGATTGGAAATTAGATGTAAGAGTGGCTTAGAGAGGTAGTTGGACAGTTTGGTAAGTAGATTGGGTTCTAATGTGAATCTGAAGAATCTATTAGTTACTATGGGGGGGAAATGTTTTTGAGAGGTTATAAGTTTGTATGGGAAGAGTAGGAGGTTATTTATAGGATATATATGTGGAGAAATAGGAATGTGTGAGTATGTTAGAGTGGAGTTAAGGTGGTTGGTAACATGGAGGGATTGTGAATGGTAAAAGTTAGGGGGTTGTGTGAGGTAAAAAAAATAGGATAAATTAAGAAGTAGTAGAATTAGAAAGGAAATGAATGAGGGTTTTAAAAGCATAATGGAATGGGGAATATGTAGAGTTGATATGTTGTTGATACAATATATGTGGATGTAAGGGAGTTATTTATATATAGGAGCAGGTAAGTTCTAGAATAAAGGAGCAGAAGTGGGGAATTGATTTAGGTTTGAAAGGGGTGTGCTTTGGGAGTGGGAGTGGAGAGAAAAAGAGGAATCCTATTGGTTAGGTGGGATAGTGGAATGTAAAGAAGATTTATTTGGGTGGGAAAAGGGAGTGGTTCTGTTCAGAGATTATGTGGTTGATTGGATTAGAATTGTTGTGGGTGTGGCTATGGGGGAATATAGGTAGAGGTGCTGGGGGCGGGTGGGAAATGGGGGCAGGGTAGGGGAGCGGAGTGAGCCCGCAGGGCGAATGGAGTGGGTAAAACCAAAGAGGGCCGGAGAGGTTTGAGAGCCTATCAGTGAAGCATTGTTTGCAGAGGGGTAAGTTAGAATGGAGGTAAGATCTGGGTGTGTTGGGTAAGAGTGGGCTATGAGAAAGTAAAGAGAGAGAGTAGGGAAAGAGAAGTTCGAGCTTAGAGTGGACTAAAAGAGTTTAGGAGATGGAATGAGAAGGAGACATGTAGAGCTTGGAAAGAATGCCTGAAGTGAGTGAGGTGTAGTCTGTATTGGGGGGGAGGATGCCACCTAGTGGACAGATACAGAAGTACACCTTACTCCACTAGGATATCCTCGGGACCAAGTTGGACTGAAGAAGAGGGCAGCTAGTGTAAGTCAGGGAGAGGAAGAGCAAGAAACTAGAAAAGGGGGTTTTAGGTTGCTGGCTTTCCTGGCAGGGAGTGTACTAAAACAGCTAGCAAGGTTTAAACAGTAAGGTAGTAAGGGTTCAGCAGCAGATACACATACTTCCTTAGCTTCTTCTTGGTTCAATGTCCAGAAAAGGGGATGAGGCAGCAGAGTAGATTGCTTTTGCTTGAGCAAATTAGGATAGTTGTATTATTTAAGGTAGGTTTAGGCATTCACACAGGTTTAAATCACAGGGGTAAATCAGGGCAGAAAGTTCCTTAGCTTCTTCTTGGTTCAATGTCCAGAAAAGGGGATGAGGCAGCAGAGTAGATTGCTTTTGCTTGAGCAAATTAGGATAGTTGTATTATTTAAGGTAGGTTTAGGCATCCACACAGGTTTAAATCACAGGGGTAAATCAGGGCAGAAAGAGTAGAAGTACACGCTCAGCCAGGAGGCACAGTGGTTGAGATTGGGTGAAGTTTAAAGATCATAATAAATGTGCTAAATAATAAATGTAATCTTAATAAATGTGATACACATGTGATACACATGTATGTTCTGCTGTACTGCTGTACTTTTCTGTGAGTTACTGTGACCTGTCTCCATTGTTATGTCTTCCAGGTATGCCACCTAGCAGACTGCTGCCTTACAGCTGCTTGGAGGATGATGTCCTCATTCCATACCTCCTCGACAACTACACAACACTCTTCAGCCATGTGCTACAGGATGCACAGCAGCAGGATGCCCTGTGGGAGGAACTCTGCAGGAGTGTAAATGATGTTGGCGGTCACAATCACACCTATCATCAGGTGTGCCGACACTGCACTGACCTAATAAGACAGGCAAAACAGTGTGCTAATGCAATCGCCAGGGAACAAGGTGCAACAGGTGGGGGGGGGGGGCCACACACCTAGCCCCCACTCACACGTACCGAGGAACTACTGGCCAACCTGGGGACACCTGCAGACCTCCATCCACAAGCTTTAGCTGGTATTGTGGAGGTGGGTGTCTTTCAACCACCAAGCCAGGAGTTCCCTGGTAAGTCACTACTGCACATATAACACAACCATATATCACATAGTTACATGTGTTACTGCACAATATGTAATGTAACATCATATCCAAGGCATGTATGCACACATGCCACCTACTATAGTCTGCTACTCTATGTATGCACAGATGTGCATACTCCATAATATAGTGTATTGTACTGGCTTATGTGCTAACATAGAAATTGCACCCTATAGCTACCACACAGGTGTGGATAATGATCTTACTGCTGTGACACTCCTGTTTAGGTACTTCTGGCATTTTGCAGTGACAGCAGTCTGTGTCAGGTGAGATTGTTATTATTTACCAGGCTTGATAATGCACGGAACATATTAATTGCATGCTATCTGCCATAACACATGTACACATAATGTATGGTGGTCCTGGTAATGGACACTGGTCAGACCTGCAATGCATCACACTGTTTACCTATGTGAAACAATTGAAGACTATATGAAACACCTACACTAAACCTTCCAAACTCATTGCCAGATGTGTGGACAACAATGAATACAATGGTGGAGGTGTGTTCCACTGTAGGGACAGGTACTACATATCAGCACTACACATGTTGGGAATATGAAGAGTACTGTACAGAGAGCATATGTGTGCACACACACTAAATGTGTTGGAGCTGGAGTATGCCCGGCCCACAGGATACACCCTTGTGGAGTATACCCTTGCTATGAATGTCACATAATGTCATGTGCTATCAGACATGTCCATGACATGTAGTGGGCTGACTGCAACACTGCTCAACTATCTTGCAAAACATGTCTCACATCCCATACATACCATCTTTTGTCAGCATAACCCTGTCCTCAGTGGAGCATATGACATCTATGGGTGTATGTCATATGGGATAACACTGACATGTGAAATAAAATGGCATCACAACCATTGGACTGAACATGTGTACACATGACCATGGAGGATGGCCAAAGACATGAAGCATAACACACAGTAGAAGTGATGTACATGTGTGTACACCCTGTTGTACATTGGTTCGACACAATACAACTATGGCCTTTGTGTAATGGTGATATTGCAGATGTGAAACACTAAACATCATACAGGCCTCTGCACAACTTGTGTAGGCATAACACGAAACCACCACATAACATGTCTTAAACATATGGAGTGTGTCATGACAAGGAAACATTCACCTATACAGTATCCAAATACATACATGTGTTTCACAACATACACATACATCCACATCAAGCCACAGATACAGTACATTCACCTTGCTGGTGTCAGACATTACTGTCATGCCTGCTCCTCATGTGTGTTTGGTACACAGATGGCATGTGAGACATAGACTACTTGTAAGTTAACCATGTGTGGGCATAGTTGCCAGGTATCAGTAATATGGTTGCAGATGTGCAGGGGTGTCATCTGTATACGCTTCTGTAACCTGTGTCACACATTCCACATTAGAGTTTATTGTGTATAGATCTCGGTGACATGGGTCACATTCCACATTAGATATGTATTGTATGTGAACATAGTCATGGCTATGAACTGTGTCAGTAGCTCACACTGTATAGCAACTGAGAAGCCACATGATGCCCTGCAATGACTATGCACATCAGCTCAATGTGCAGTATGTCCCTGCATATTTGTAGGGTGGACAGACAACATTGCATCAGCTGAAGGCCCATATTAGTATAACACATCACTGCATTGGGATACCATTACCATACTGTAGATTGGAAAGGACACCATTATGTTACACATATATGCATGTCATTCAACACATCAGCAGAAGACATGTCATACTACATGCGATTGGCAAAGTCATACGCCACACAGCAGGCCGGTGTACTGTACACCTGTGCTGGACTGTGGCACCATTGCAAAGTAGGGACAGCCATGTCAAACATGTGTGTACAGCCACATGCACAATGTCTACACTCAGCTCAGGGGTAGGCGGAATAATGTTGAACAGACATGCACTGCTTTGGGGGAGATATGCAATTTAGGGCTCAGGCAAACATAGTATGCAGTCAACATACCCTACTGCTCATGTCCTCACACATATGGGCGGTGGCCATCACAAAGCATCAGTGGCAGATGTACAAAGGTCAGCAATGGTCTGTTAACGTGGTATATGCTGCACACACCATGGCAGTGCAGTGCAATGGTACAAAGTGCATGCATTGTGTTGCAGGTATGGGGCATAGGCTGCTAACACAAATGGTGCAATACAGGTATGTATGCTAACCACCTCTATAATTATGTAAGGTACATGCTGTCTGCTATACTACATGCATGCTATTGTGTGCAATTCAGGGATGTATGATAACTACCACTATAATTGCCTAAGCGAGAACTATAATTGACTAAGCTGAATGCCATCTGCCATATCACCTACATGTAGCATGTGTGTCTGTGCGTGTGTCTGTGTGTGTGTGTGTGTGTGTGTGTGTGTGTGTGTGTGTGTGTGTGTGTGGCTGTGTGTGTGTGTGTGTGTGTGTGTGTCTGTGTGTGTGTCTGTGTGTGTGTGTGTGTGTGTGTGTGTGTGTGTGTGTGTGTGTGTGTGTGTGTGTGTGTGTGTGTGTGTGTGTGTGTGTGTCTGTGTGTGTCTCTGTGTGTGTCTGTGTTTCTGTGTGTCTGTGTGTGTGTGTCTGTGTGTGTCTGTGTGTGTGTCTCTGTCTGTGTGTGTGTCTGTGTGTGTGTGTCTCTGTCTGTGTGCATCTGGTATAATTTGTAATGTAGAGTTCTTGTCTTCCCCTCACAGGTGTTGATGTAGGTGCATTGCCCTCCTGCAGTCCACCTGATGTTAGCGTCCCCACAGACTCTAGCAGTTGTGATGATAGTATGATTGAGGCACAGGCAGGGTTGTCAGGGGCTGAATCTGTGCCATTGGTTGCCATTACACCTGTCTCCTCCTCCTCCTCGCATACAGTTCCCTTGCCTGCACATACCCTATCACCACCGGCCATAGAGGAAGGACAGTTGTCGGGTGGTACCATGGAACAGGGAAGTGTGGTGACTATGGAAGGTGTGCCTGCACACCATGATCCCAGTCAAAAGACTGGTGATGTCCCACACAGGCATGTGCCCAGCACTGCTTGTAGGAGTACCACTGGCCAACATGCCCCTGCGAGACCAAACACATCAGCTGGAGTCACCAGATGCATGTTTTGGGCTGTAATGGAGGCACAGGCATGTGCTGAATGGCACAACAGAGACAGTCTGAGGCTTCAGAGGGCTGCTGTCCATTCATTAACTGACAACATTCAGGCACTTGCAAATGCTCACCATCATCTTGCAGATGTTTTGGATAGACGATTGGGTGACATGGTGGGAGTCCTTGACAGTGGCATGTCAATCGTCGAGCATGGAATGTCTGTGCTGGAACATCTGGTGGGAGAGAGGCATTGGCCACATGAACATAGGCCAGCTACATCACCTGTTGAAGGTCTACGTGAACATGCTGCTGCACATGCCCACTCCCATATTGGCGGTAGCAGCAGCAGTGCTGATGGTGCTGTGCAGTCCACACGAGGACACAGCAGACCATGTGTACATGGTCCTGGATGGTCCCAACAGGGACACGACTCCAGTGGACATGTGTCATCAGACAGTACCCAATCTGGACCTCTGCCTGGTAGTGTCCATGCAACCCCTGGCAGGCGCAGGTCACATGGCCATGGCCGGACACCGTGAACTGTGACACCTGCCTTGTACAGTCTGCAGCTGTCAATATTACCCCTGTGTAGGCCAGCCACATGCCAGACCTGTGTGCATGCATACACACACACTGGAAACAAATGTAGGGCACCTCAACACACACACGCATAACATCCACACACGCCCAATGATATCACAGGCCCTAACACACACACATGATGTCATAGGTTCATAGGTTCATAGGTAGGTACTTGGCTATTGGCCCTAGGGCCTATATAAGCCTAGCCAAAAATGTATCCTGGCTTTCTCCACCCAAGAAAATTATTTTCCTGTGCCCCTGTCGAGCAGAGCCACAGAAGTGATCCCTGGGGTGAATTTCCTATTTCCCATCCAATCATCAAGTTTTTCTTGGAGAGTGCTAATGAGGAGCTCTATTTGACATAGATAGGTAGTCTGTTCCAGAGTATGGGAAGTCTCTGGGACAGGAATCTATCCCTCCACCATGTTCTGTTTAGTGTGGTGACAAGGTTTAGGTCCCTAGAGCGTGTAGCATGGAGGGATTGGGATTTCTTTAAGTGGAGCATATCCAACAGCTCTGGGTTTGACATTGCTTTGTATGTTAGGCAGAGATCACCTCTGAATAGACGATATGTGACGGAGTAAAGCTGGAGATTTTTGAGATGGTCTGCGTAGGGCATTTGTTTGGGGCCAGTAATCCTCTTTGTGAGGTATTTCTATGTCCTTTCCAGTTGTTGTAGATGTCTTGTGAGGTACATACCAAAAGGGGTGTTGTACTCTATAATGGGTCTAATGAGTGATGAGTAGAGGGGAACAATGACCTCTTTTTTTCTGGATGAGAAACCTTTTGTGATGAGGTGAGACATGTAGAAGGATTTCCTGACCACTGTGATGATGTGATTATCAAAGAAGAGACTACTGTCCACCTGTGTCCCAAGGTCTCTTATCACATTTTCGGCATTAAGTAGACTACCAGCTATGTGGTAGTTCATGGGTACAAAGTTTTTACCAAAGGGGATGACAATACACTTTTTGGCATTGAGCTTCAGGCCATGGCTTTGACACCAGGCATCTGTCTCAGTGAGGCCCTTTTGTAGTATGTTCACATCGTTAGGAGTTTCAATTATGGCTCCTAGTTTGCAGTCATCTGCAAACTTTGTTAGCCAAAGACCTTCTGTGTTAGCCTGTACTTTAGAGAAGTAGATACCAAACGGGAGTGGATCCAGAACTGAACCCTGTGGTACTCCACTTGTCACTGGTCTGAAGTCAGAATTGGAGTCTAAAACTTTCAGTGTGGGTTCTGTCCATGAGCCAGTTGGCAACCCATCTTGTGACATAGGGATTTATACCTAGTTTACTGATCTAATCTATAATTCCAAAATGGGGGATGGTGTCGAAAGCCTTGGTGACATCTAGATAAGCTGTGTGAACCACCTTACCCTCATCTATGGCTTTGATGACTGCTTCAAAGAAGTCAATCAGGTTTAGGAGACATGATCTGCCTTTTACAAATCTGAACTGGGTAGGGTCCAGAGTTTGGAGATTACCAAAATCTTTGTTTATGAGTTCCATGATGATACGTTCCATGGCCTTGCAGACCAGGCTTGTCAGGCTAATGGGGCGATAGTTCCCAGGGTCTGTTGTGGCTCCTCCTTTGTGGAATGGGATAACCATCGTGGTGCGCCATTCAGTGGGCACAAAGCCTGAGGTGAGGCTATGACTGAACATGGTACTTAGGTAGGGTGCCAGTTCATTCTGTAGTTTGTGTAGAACGCAGCCTGGGGTATTGTCAGGTCCCATGGATGCTGTGTTCTTGGCTTTGGAGAGTGTGTTTTTTACCTGTGCAGCCGTGATTACAGGAACCTCATCCAATGGTACAGCCTAGGCCTCTGGCAAACATTATCACCCTGTGCATATGATAATGCCTGTGCCGCATCCCTTGCCATCCACACCATTGGTGCAGGGACATGTTCATATGGTCTGATGCACAGGGTAGACATAGTAGGTAGACAATTGTAGATTAATATTGTTGAGTAGTGTTGACAGGCAGCAGACATACCATGTATTGCAGTTTTAGAATGCATTTTGTACATTTGACAGTATGTATCATGTGTATCAACACTAACAGCACGTTGATCTTGAAGTTCTGCCTTCCTCTTTCAGGTGTAGTTGCATGTGCCGGGGGATGTTGGTGTTTGCGGGAGTCCCATATGTACATGTTGACTACCCACAGGTCAGTATGACAATACCTGCATGCACTTTGTAGCTTCCACATCACAGTTATATTCTCCCATGTTTCAATTATGTTTACTGTTCTAATGATCCAAGAACATGATAGCTGTGTAGTAAGCTACTGTGTTCAGAGCCATCACATCCATAGTAGGTGACATCACAGGTATAGTTACCTGGAGCGCGGAGTGGGTAAAAGAGTGGTATGCTGGATGACAAGGGTAAAGGCCCGTGGAAATAGTGGCTTCTCATTGGGAAGCAGTAATACCCACTGCCATGACAGCATGCAAACACAGACATACCCACACACTCAGGGATTCCAGACACAGTAACACACACTCTGACACACTCACACAATTGCCAGTGTTCAGATGAAAACCCCTGCCTATGTGCATATCATCATTATAGTACTACACAATTACAAGATGCGCCACAGAGATTACACATGTACAGGTATTTGGAATGGCCTAAGATTGAGGGCATCAACAGGGATACTACAGTGCAGTGAGTATATGTGGGGAGGGGGGTCCATCAGTAGGCTATGTAACAACAGGACACACCCCGGGGTGTACATGTTAACAGGCGGTTAGTATGCCCGTCTACAATTGATGATATCACCAGAGATGCTAGACTGCTTTGAGTGGATGGGGGAGGGGGCATTAACATTACACTATGGTAAAATACAGCCTCACTCCAGGAACCGGACAGCCATACACATGGACAGCCATATACACACGCACTCACACACACACACACACACACACACACACACACACACACACACACACACACACACACACACCGACATTCACAAAGATATACACCTATGTCACACACATACAGACACTTTACATGTGTGAGGTTTAACCATCTGCCTATGCCTTTCTTTCTACACTTCACTCTGTACTGGTGTCAACAACAGTGTTCAGGAGAGTGAAAACATGTGGGATGTATTCCCAACCATACGTGACATATATGGACACACACCCACATGTGCCAGTACTGTGAATCAAACACCTGCCTATGTCATGATAGGTACTACAGCAGTACAGCACTGTCACATCTGGTACCATGCTTACTGACTCTTCCCTTTGACAACTGTGCTGATATATGCACAATATATGCACAGGGGAGGTATTACTGTTACAAGTGTCATGGGGTTTGCATTTGGTGTCACCCTTACAGCATGCTACATTGTCTGTCTTCCACTTCAGTTAACAAAACCTGACCTTAGCAGGTACACAGGTTATTGTAGGACTGGTTGTAACACACCGGTGAGCTGTCCTTGGTAATCGTTCATCTGCAAAGAAGCCCCACCACTTAGTAGTCATGTCCAAACATCTGTCCATACCTTATGTACAGCTTACTGTACTTAGAACATATCACCATATACAGCTGGCAATGTTGAGGTTGTATTGCAACAGCATGATGTACTAAGACAACAGTCACCTTCAGACATCAGACACTGCACACACATGGAATCTACACAAACAGCAATACATGTACACATATGCGGTCTACATCAGTACGTGCACTAGCAGGTCAAGAGGGTACATTCCACACCTTCCCCATGCCATGTGTGAAACATAGCCAAGCATTACACCACAACGGATTTTGTATTCATGTACTGGTAGGACACCACCACTTTCACTGAGTAGCCAAGTGTACATATATTACAACAGCACATATCAGGATGACACACACACAGCATTAGTCCATGTCATGCTCCTACAAACTGTTTCTTGACAGTACCATGGTGAAGCCAGGGCACTGTAATGGTCAACAGTGAGCACATCATATTTGCCACACACACCTCATGTGTACTGGAAGAGTGCCAGCGATGTCAGATGTTAAAGCTAGGCAGTACACTCATTCAAGCATGTGCGAGGTCTGTGGCTTGTAAACATCTCACCCCAGCATGTACTGGCTATTGTGGTACTAAGCCTAATGTCCAGACAGCACAGGGATGCATGATAACTACCACTATAATTGCCTAAGCTGGAACTATAATTGACTAAGCTGAATGCCATCTGCCATATCACCTACATGTAGCATGTGTGTCTGTGTGTGTGTCTGTGTGTATATGAATATGTGTGTGTGCATGGCTTGCAATTGTTGACATGGGGTATATGTAGGAGCTGTGGCCACACATGGTTGTACATGTCATGAACATATCACCTGTGACTACTCAGGAAGATACAGAGCAGAGCTGGATTTCCCTGAGTCTGTCAATACAAGCCTTGTGTAGGTCCTATGGTCCTATTATTTGGGTATGTTTGTAGGCATTGTTTTAGGTGGACATGTCTAAAGACATACATGCCACATGGGGTGTTGTATGATATGATAGGTGTCATGGGTGACCAGTAGAGAGGGGATATTACCCCTGTCAACATAGATATTGAACCTTATGTACTGTTAGCATGCTATCTGCCATGTGCATGTGTGTAATGACTGTAGCCACCTGTATGTAGAAAGGTAAACAAAAGCTATGGTAATGTAATATATGTTGTATGAGTGTGGGATGTACATATCCAGGGCATGTCGGTTAGATCATATCCAGCTATGAGGGTGCTGTTTACCGGTGTACAGCAACAGTTGACCGTGCTAATGCTGACAACATCCAAGGGACCCTGGCATGTGTACTACTGAGCAGGTTACAAACAGTGGTATTATTGCATTGCATAACACATTATGCAGCTGTGTCTGTACATGGGTACATGGCACAGTTGATGTAGGCCTAGGTACAGTTCACCAATCGGGGGTTATCTGGTGTTCTACCATATTATGTCATACCACATATGGATGTGTGTTGGTAGTCTGGGAACAAGGTGGTGGATGTATATGAGGATACAACCTAGAATGCAGCATTTGCCACTGTCACCTGTACCTGACTCATCTGTGATGCGTTATGTCAGAGTAGTGGTCTTTACATTTGAATAGCCTTTATGAATATGTGTACACCACCACCTGGTTTGGTCCATAGCACTGTTATGGCCCACATGTCTGGATCTGAGTTATATGGTGGTAGTGCAATTGCGCACTACAGAGCCTTCAGCCAGGTGTTCCTCACTGCACAGATGACGGTATTCCCCATTGTAGGTTCTACATTGAGCAAATGGATTACTAAAGCTACACATCTAGCACAGGTTAGCATAAGCATCCAATGCAATTGTCATGTAGGTGTCAGGGTGTTACTTCTGTGTGTAGGACATTTGCCTTGGAATGCGGCTATATAGGTAAATGCGACCTAGGTATTATCCACACACATGTGTAACATGGATGCATTTGCTCTGTGTTGAAGGCTCGCCGTTCGGTCATGACAGCCCAGACTGACAGACACTGGATAACCTCATAATAACAGCAGGACATTGGCTCATTGTTTTGGTCTAGCAGTTGCCACCCATATCATTGCACGTGGCATTAATGTGCTTGGTAGCAAATGCCCCATGTAAGGTGACAGACAGCGGCAGAACTTGTGTATATGACCATTGTAAGATATACTTAGGGTAGCAGTCCTGCTAATAATGACAACTACTACCACAGCTGGGAGAGGTCATCTTGTTACCTGCACCTCAGTACCATTACACAAGGTGGCTCACAAATTATGCTTGCACATGCCACTTTTCCACGTATAATGCCACTGTCCACAAACCTGCTATCAATGTATGCCTTTCAGGGCAGCAAGTTGTGTGACACATGCTGTAGGTGGCATCCACCTGTGCAACCCAGGTAACCTATTGTCTGTAACGTCCACACATGCATGAATGTGTATATGTAATATATATATATATATATATATATATATATATATATATATATATATATATATATGTCAGTACTTCATCTACATGTATGCATGTGTATCACATAGCTCAGATACAGATATATAATTTATAGGCCACGTACAGGTATCAGGTAGTAAACCAGTATGATGTGCATATATATTGACAGGTAAGATGTATCTAACTGTAAACCTGTGTGTTTACAATAGGAGTCCATTACAATGTGTTCTGTACATGTAAGTGTTTGAGCATGCACACTGTGACCTTCAGTGGTTAGAATTGGAGTGCATCTCAAACAGCCCTGTGCTACTATGTGTATGTGCGTACCCACTGCCACCTTGTGTAATTTGAGTCAGTGCATCCAACAAGCCCTTTGTTACTAAGAGTATGAGCATGCCCAGTATAATATTGTGTAGTTGTAGTCATAGTGCATCCCAAACGGCCCTGTGCTACTAAGTGTATGAGCATGCCCACTGTAACCCTGTATAGTGATAGTAGTTGTCCATTTTGCAGATGGCCATACTCCAGTTCAGGTTCCTGTTGTGCTATAACTATACCTCTCAGGCCTACCTGTGGAAGGTGTGTCTTGTTTGTGCATACAGGTTGTAATGGACACCTACTTTAAACACACAGGTCTACAGCTATGTACTTCATGACTGTCAGTCTCCCTGTTGTTGCCCTTAATTGTAGAAGGGCAGTCTGACCACCTTGGGATGTGTAATCTCTGTGGCGCATCTCGTAACTGTGTAGTACTGTAATAGTGATCCTTAGATAGGAAGGAGTTCTAATCCCTCCCCTGGCACCTGTGTGCGTGTGCATGTATGTGTGTGTGTGTGATAGCAAATGCCTGAGTGTGTGTGTCAGCAAATGGTTGAGTGTGTGTCTCAGCAAATGCCTGAGTGTGTGTGTCAGAATAGGCTGAGTGTGGTTATTTGTGTCTGTATCCTGTCATGGAGCAGATTTTGCTGCATTCCAAAGCGATACCTCCTTTTGTACTGGCCTTTATCCTTGTCAACCACTATACCCCTCTCTCCTCCCCCCTCCCCACTGCAGGTAATCAGTCCTATAATGTCACCAAGCTCAGACGTGGAACCAGTAAGTGTAATTGTATGTGTTCTGTGGCACATACCCCAACTGCATACCACTGTACTAGTTGCGTTTACATAGGCAAGACGTGTATGCACAATACTGGCAAGTGAGTGCGTGTTTGTGTGTGTGACTACCCTGTAGCCAGGCATAAACATGTGTAATGTCTTTTAGCACACCATGGTAGCCATCTGTGGTGACGGGTGTCTGCAAAGTATTACATAGTTAGCTATAACAAGTTACCTTGTTAGACTCCAAACCTCCACTTTGCAACAATGCAGAAATTCTTCTAACTAAGATTCAGCTTAACAAAAGCAAAGCCATATATCTATCATGTGTCTATCTTCCCCCAGGCAATAACATCAACACATTAGAGGCTATCCTCAGCTGGCTCTCAAGTAACTACCCCAAGAAACCATTATACTTGGAGATTTTAACATTAACTGGAACTCCTGTATATCTGAGCAGCCTTCTACTCATATCAACTTATATGGTTTTACCTAAACTATAACATCCCCAACCCGCACCAATAAAACTAACAACAAAACTAGTACCCTTGACTGGATACTCACTAATACCCCCCAACTAAACTATAAAACAGGCACCCTTCCTGAGGACATAAGTGATCACTTGCTTACCTATTTAATCAGAACAAAAACTGTCATCTTAAACTCTACCATCTGTAGAACTATTCGCACTACCAAATATTTTAACCCTGCTCACTTTCAAGCTGAACTAGTCACCTGTGACTGGTCACCCCTGAAATACCTCCCAATAGATAATGCCGTGAAATACTTTAACTCTAAATCTCTAACCATTTTAGACAGCAATGCCCCATTACGCAAAGTTAGAATTAGAACCAAACCGGCACCATGGCTCACCAAAATGACCAAACAAAAAATCCTCCAAAGAAATAAACAATGGGCCAAATGGCGCTCAACAAAAAGCTCCTCAGACCACCTGCAATTCAGACAGCTAAGAAATGAAACAAAAAAGCCATATTAGCCGATAAAAGAAACTACTACTACCAACTACAACAAACCAACCAAAATAATCCCCATAAATTCTGGCGAGGTATCAATAACCTCCCACACCCTGGATGCTCAATTACTCCCTCTCCCTCTGGCTCTGATCACAACAATCCCATCCAAATAGCTGACTCATTTAATACTTTTTTCACTGAAACCATACAATTCCTAGCCAACCAGCTATCCCCTAGCACCCCAGGCTCTGCCACAACCTTTACCAATAATTCTCATCAATTTCATTTTCAGCCAGTGCCCACTTCACTTATCTGTAACCTCATACAGAAACTTAAACCCACTACTCTCTCTGCTGATAAATTACCTGCAGAATACCTGCAAAAAGCTGCTAAAGTCATAGCCTACCCCATATCCATCCTCATTAACAGAACTATTTCTGAAGGATCTATTCCCCTAATCTGGAAAGTCTCTCACATAATTCCCTGCATAAGGGTAACTCCAAAGAGTTGCCCAATTATAGGCCCATAGCTGTTCTATCTCCTTTGGCAAAAATAATGGAGAAATGTATACACATACAACTGTTAACCTACCTACTCGATCACAATTTATTAGCACCCTGCCAACATGGCTTTAGACCATTTCATAGCACCACCTCTGCTCTCTTATCCTTCACTAACCATATTAACAGTAATCGTAATATTGATACTCTATCCTCAGCTGTTTTTATTGACCTGTCCAAAGCATTTGACATGGTGAATCACCACCTCCTTATAGACACACTCAAAAACCTGTCATTGGACAACCATACTATACAGTGGTTCCAATCATACCTACATAACAGGCAACAGGCTGTACTATGGGAAAATACTTTATCTTCCCATGTCCCAGTCACTCTAGGGGTCCCGCAAGGATCTATATTAGGCCCATTACTCTTCTCCATCTTTACAATTGACCTTCATTCTGTAATTCCTCAAGCTGACTGTATCCAATACGCTGACGACTCCACACTCATATGCGCTGCTTCTCAATCAGAACTTCAGTCACTAACCCAAATGACCTTTAGTACAGTTGAAAACTGGCTCCTACAAAGACGTCTTATCCTTAACCCCAAAAAAACAAAAATGCTACTATTTACCCCCACCCGCAGAACCTCCTCACTTAACTTTACTATTACTTCAAATGATGGAACTATAATATCTCCTGAACCAACCACCAAACTACTCGGGGTACTAATAGATAACAACTTGTCCTTTGAACCTCACATTAATAACACCATAAAAATAGTAAACAAGAAACTAGGTTGCCTCTATAGAATAAAACCCTTTCTTACACCTCCAGCCAGGGTTACTATTGCTCGTACCCACCTCATCTCTACCTTGCTCTATGCCTCCCCTATCTATACCAAAATATGTAGAAGTAATCTGAGTAAACTTACATCCTCCTACAACAATATTGCCAGATTTGCAGCTGGGTCCTCCTATAGAACTCATCACTGTATCAATCTGAATCAGTTAGGATGGTTAGAGCTGCCAAATTTAATACTTTTCAATCAATTAATAGTAGCCCATAAGATCCTGTATTTACCTCAAAATACACCCATACTTACATCCCTAGTCATCCCCTATAATAACCTCAAGACCTTACGCTCAGCTAATAACCTACTTGTACAAATATCAAAATCCAACAACTTAGCTGGTGACACCTTGTTCTCCAATACAGTAGGTAAAGCCTGGAACATCCTCCCAAGCCAGCTAACCTCAATATCCTCTGTCAGCTTATTTAAAAGCAAGCTTAAACCCTACCTCAAATCACACTGGCTATGCCCCTGTGTTAACCCAGACTAAGTACCTAACTATTAACTAGACTCCCACAATTCCTAGCCTCCCATGATCATGATCTTGTGTTGTCTCACTAATTTTTAGTGAGCTTAACCTTCCTTAGGATTTTTTCTCATGTAAATAAGTATATACTGTGGAATGATCAAACACCTTCATATAGTATCACAACCTATGTGTTAAATAACACTAGAAATCCATCCTTGTTTGTTGTTCTTCTATACTCTATCTATTGATCTCTAGTGTTTTTCTTAGGTTTTTGCGAGACCTTAGTATCTCTTATCATAAATTACTAGGTGTATCTAATTTTGTAATATGTTACAAAGATTTGTACTACACCATTTCTAATACAAATGTATTAGTCTTATTCATCTATTCTTAGATACATTTTTCCTTTTTCCTACTGAAATATAAAATATATAATCTTAGGCTTGTACTATAATTGTTAAAACTTCTTATGTACCAAATTATACTGTTATTGTGTTTGTCTTGACCTTTTATGTTGTTGTAATTTGTGGAGCTTTTCTCCCCGGGCCTCCACTGAAAATGGACATATATCCAGCTGGACTAGCCCGGTCAACAAATGTAAAATAAAAATAAAAAATAAAAGTTAGGAATGGTAAAGAATACACAGTCAAGCACGACTACAGTTGGGTATGTTATTTTCCTGTGCCACTGTCGAGCAGTGGCACAGAAGTGGTCGCTGGAGTGTAGGTCCATACCCATCATTCCCCCACCTTAACTCCACAATCCCCGGAGTAGATTACATTAGCCATCATTCCCCACCCCAAACACCACATACACAACAACCATTCCTTCTCTGGTGAACTGCTTATGAATTAAATGTTATAACATAAGAGATGCTTCTGTGTTGTGTACATGTCAGTTCCTTTGGAACCCTTCTGTGTCACAAAGGGTGTTCAGACATGTGTTTGTATATATATATATATATATATATATATATATATATATGGCTGTGTCTGTGTATATGCATATATATATGTGTGTGTGTACACATCCCGTAGGTGTGTATGTATGTATATATTGTAAGTGACGGTCATGTTTGGGTGATGGCCTCTGCATATATTGCAGTCCTCCTCTAGCTGATTGCATGTGGAACAGCTGCGATGATGTTCCCATAGCCATTCACATGAAACACACAGTACAATATCTAGGAACATCATGTTGGTGTTTGCCCATGACAGTCGCTGTGAGTGGTACCTGGATCTGGTGTTTGGCAAATGCATCACAGATGATATCTGGATGTTCCTCAAACAACATACACAATGGGAAATAGCCTAATCACAGGAGGGTGATGTGCCAGATATGACTACAGTATGCAAGTGTAGCTATGCTTCATTGAGACAACTGCCTGTTTAACAAGGTGTGTGTAGTAATGGCTATTCTGCATGTTTTAAAACTGACAAGACAGCACTCTGTTTGTGAGGGACCCCCATCTGTAGGGCCATCCGTGGACTGGTCAGTGTGTGGAACCATTTGTTTCCTGTGTTACTCACTGAACACACATTTGTGAACAGCAGGAGCATAGTGTGAGGATTGCAGCCAGTACATGGTGATAGTGATGAGTTACTGCCATTTCATCCCTGATTGGATATATGTCACATGAAACAGTGGTATGACAGACACTGTCTGGGGTTCTCAGTGACATGCCAATAATGGGCCACTGTTCATAGCTGCAGTCACAAGCCTTCTACACGTTGTACAGATATCATGCAGTATATATGCATGTGTTGTGCTCTCTCTGCAAATGTATACCATCTGTTGTGTTGGGTTGATGGTCATATCTATGCATGCTGTTGTAAGTAATCCTGAATGCTGTTGACTATTACTAAGCCATATCTGTGTTTAAACTGCAACACCATAGGCTGTATGGCTTTGGAGGTCCCGGCAGAACCTCCTGTCCCACTTCAGCTGGCCATGGCACCAGGCACCAGCATTTCTGGGGCCCAGCCTTGGACATCCACCTCTGCTGGCTCTGCACCGCTTTCTGGTGGTACCACCACTGAGGATGGGGCTTGTCCCCCCTGGGAGCAGGTCCAGACAGGGATACGTCTGCTGTCGTACAGTCCCGGACGTGGTGCGTAGGGGGCTCAATAAGGGGTTTCGAGGCCACATACACCAGCTCAAGGGCAGAGTATCACAATTACAGGGTGAGGCTGCCCATCCTAGATAGCTCCCAGCACTGCCACTTTTGCAGCTGTTTTGGTGCAGTGGTGGCTACCCATGGCTGGGGACCTCTGTCTCACTGTTTCCATCTGGGGGCTCATGGGCTTGTGAATGCCAAACACCCCTCCCCATACAAGGTGTATCCCCCCACATGTGTCATATACCAACTCTGTATGCTGTCTTGTCTGTCATCCTACCCTACCTATCCTCAACGAGCATACCTACTCTCCTTCCCCCACATCCCACTCTTACCCTATGGAAGCAAAAGGCCAATCGGTTCCTAGAACAATATTTGCACCATACGTAGCTGTCCATTTCACACATGTGTCCACTGGACACATGTAACCCTTTTAATATGCATCACAACATACTCCAGTTGTCCTCACCCCTGTCTCCCAGGCACACGATCCTAGTATGCGCATGACTCCTAAATGTTCCAGGTACACGTGATGCGGACGACCCCATTGTACACACAACACTACCAGTCCCTCTATGGTTACCCCATGTACCTTTATCATGATGATGATGTCACACACAGCACCTTGCAAGAGTACTGTTCTCACATAATGATTGGACAGGAACTGTTGTGTTAGTGTAAATAACATGCACAGAGTGATGTCTATGGCCAATGTACAAATGTTTGTGTGTATGAATGACACATGTCTGTCTGAGGGAGTCTTGATATTACATAGGACGACACCACTACATAATACAGGCATTGCTGGTGTTTCACTTTTCATTCCTTTGTAATGCTTTGTTGTCACATGGGATGTTCCTGATATATCTATATATATGTATGTATCTATATGCTGGACATGAACACTCACACATACATCTACATGATGGAATACATTTCCTATACTGTTGAATGACTGCACTGGATGATATGTTTGTGATAAGGTCCGATGTCTGTATATCTGCCATGGCTTAGTGGTAAATCACAATAGCTGTGTATGCAGGGACCTGGTTTCACACCTTGCAGAGGCCATTTATTTTGTTACTGGGCAGAACAAGGCCATTGGATATGGTGTGATTAAAGCACATTAAAGCAGTTGTGAGCGGGTGTGTGTGGGTTTGCACAGTGCTACCTCTGGTTACAGTTTCTTACATTCAGTTAGCCTCTACATTGCTTTACCAGTGTAATACTCACATACTGGTGGCCAAACAGGCTTACACCCACTTGCTCCCGCACGTGCATATACACTGCATTTGGTATTTGCATCTGACACTCACGCCTCTGCATGGGAGTGAGGACTACGATTTTACCTTGTGATGCCTATTACGTCAGATTGCATGCCTACAGTATCGGGAATGGCTGCCCATTAGACGACCACATGCTGTTCGACTGTACAGAATCTGTGGCCTGTCCAGAGTTTGATTTATATTATTGGTGTGTTCCTCTTACAATCTGCACCCATCAGGCTAATACATGGGAACTGACACTCTTCAATACAAGCAAGTAATTGGGGTTTGGAAACCACATCCTTCAGCTGAGTCATGCTACTGCATACCTAATATTCTATCATCTTTCTAAGGTTGTCAATGGAATATGTGCTTTCTGTCCCTATCAGACCTCTCATATGATTGGGAAAATATACAAACTGAATCAGGGACACGGCATAACAACATCAGGGATACATTTAAATTATTGGTGCTATCAACCTGACACATTGACAGACTCAGAGCATATGAATTCATACACATTTTCTGAGGTAAATGCATTATTCATTACGTGTAATTCACCAACTTTCTTCCAAATGTCACTAGTTTTAGGAGGGATTAAGTGGGGCAGTGTTAGAAACTGAGTCGACATCTGGGACATCCCTGGAAATCGGGGACAGTTCAGAGGTATATTCCTTATTTCTTCCCCCAATGGTTTATGTCCTGTCCAGTGGATGTGCTCTTAGGGGTTGAGAGGTATGGGCATCAGCTATGCCCATTTTGGAATATTACTTACATACCCAGGGCAGCCCTAATACGACTTTATCAGCCAACACCTGCATGCCTAGGCCCATAATTGCATACCCATAGTTCCCTCACCTGCCACTCCTCTACAGCACTCATCCTTACTGTGGATGCAGGTGGGGTATAAACACACCACTACACACTGCCCACTCTCCCCGTGTCGGGACACATGTCATACATTGTGTCGACCCATGTGTTATCTGACTTGCACAACCTACTGGTCCATGTACATCTACAGGCTGGTTTGATAAGTCATTACCGAGACTGACTCCGATCATTAATTTTTGGTGTCCCACAAGGGACATCGATGTCTATGTTTCAAGATTAGACCTGGCAGGTCTCTCCCACTGGTAGTATCCTGCCAGTGGTCTGGGAAGCAGTGGTGTGTTTACCTTTATTGTGTATCTGTATGTCTCACTGGCCTAGCTGGGGGGGTGGGGGGTTGATGCTACGTGTTACACATTTGTTTATTGGATCCCTCGCCCTCATATGCACGGCCTGTGAACATATGTTACTCATCACTGCTGTATCATATCCTAGCTATATACATGTGTATATTTACAGTCACATATATATTTCTATTTACATTACTATATACAGATATATCTGTATATGTATACAAACATGTATATTTATATATTGCTATCAAGATATATATATATATATATATATATATATATATATATATATATATATATATGTATATCTCACAACATATGTGTCTATGGGTGTCTGCATATGTATATATTTATATGTAGTATGTATCTGTATTCTGTCTCTGTATGTATACATTTGTACTACGGAGAGGGAGAGGCTTATCTCTATGTTGCTATGGGTAGATATACACACACATACCTCTACATATATACGTCTACATCTGGTTATTCTGTTCCTTGCCATATAGATTGCACTTTGCTGTAGTGGGACTCGTAGTGGGTGTGGCTGCTCATTGGGTGACGCCTCTGCCCAATGAACACATTTGCTTACATCCCTAGGGCTGTCCATATAGGCCCACATCAGCCAACACCTGCACACCTAGACCCATAAGTAGCTACCCATAGTTTCCCCACCCGCACTTCCTCAACAGCACCCATCCTTACTCTGGATCCTGGTCTGTTCTGGACACACCACTACACGCTGCCCACTCTCCACTTCACGGGACCCATTTCATGCAATTTTCTCGGCCCATGGGTCATCAGGGTTTCCCACCCTTTTATTCTGTGTATGTATACACCACAGCCAGACTGGCTGGTCTATCACCCTCTTTTGGTCTTAGCAATTTTTGGGGTGTCCCGCAAGGGACGCTCCAGTCTGTGTTCCAAGATTAGAATTCACGGATGCTCTGTGTACCCCCCCCCGGTTGTATCCTGCCTGTGGTCTGGGGAGCAGTGGACTTTTTACATTGTTTGTGTGTATGTTTCCCGTGTCCAGCTGGGAGGGGGGTGGAATGTCATACTACGTGTTTTATGTTTCTTGCTTGGGCTCCTCACTTCCATTGGCATAGCCTGTGAACATATGTCATTCTTGTGTGCTGTTTCCTATCATAGCTGTATATCTGTGTATATCTACGCACACACACACACACGCACACACACACACACATATATATATATATATATATATATATATATATATACGTATATGTATATGTCTGCAACTATATATATATAATATATATATATATATATATATATATATATATACATTTATATATGTCTATACATATATGTATATATATTTAAATATATATATATGTGTGTGTGTGTGTGTGTCTGTAAAGCAATACATACCCCACACAAACGCACTTACACATGCTTACTGGCGTTTATATATACTTGACCTGCTTACTAGTGCCTTATTCATTATGACACGGACACTTAACTCTAAAGTTATCTTTTAATTGATATTTTTCATGTTATACAGTGGACAGATGTCGCAATATGTTCATGTACGGATTACCAATGGTAAATGGTATGTGATACAGTGGGATTCGGTATGGGAATGTCTGCTCATTATTGGGTTGCTCTAACCAATACACTATTGCTGTGCTGCTTCATTTGCATATATATCCATATACCCATGGCTCCTAGTTCCCCAAACGCACACACCTCAATGCCTCCCTAACACTGCTGGCATCCATTCTCCAGTCGGATTCGTGGTGTATCCACACCACTACACATTGGCCACTCCCTACTCTTATAGACCCATCCAATCGGTTGACTCACTCCACGTATCCTCAGAACTCCCAAACGTTTAGTCCACAAACATTGGTGATGTGAGCGACCAAAAGAATACTACTCGAAGTTTTGGGTTGTCCCACATGGGACACGCATGTGTTTATGTCAAGATTAGACTCTATACTTCATTACATCCACTCCCGTTAACATGACACTACAATTAATTAATATGTACGACCATGTGGTAGTGCACACGTTACACATGAGATCCTAATTATGTACGGGTTCAGTGTATTTCTTTTATAAATAGACAGGTTTAGTAACTGGCATTGTCGTAGCAGGCAGATCACAGGAATGATTCCATGTGTGGGGAAGTCATCACATTTGATTATTGTCAGCACATCACTGACATTGTACACACTTCAGAGTTTTAGCAGTTTTGTCCCGTCTCTCTTCTGCACAACCAATTCTATCTGCTGTCGAGGTTTGTAAGGGCACATTCATGTTATTTATGTCTGCAAATAGAATGAATGTGTTACAGAGAATGTACTTCTACATATTGATGTCTGCATGTGTGTATGCATATATACCTATAACGAACTCGCTGACCTCCACGGGGCGGTCCAGTTAGAACCAGCCCATCCAACCCTGGCACGCCTGGCTCCATAATTTCATACCCATAGTTCCTCCACACCACCTGTGTTCAAAATACATGCACACCTTCCATTGTCCACTTGTTATCGCAGCCATGACACACCTCCACACATTGCCCTCTCCTGAGCGTTAGGGGCCCTACACGTATGTTGTCCCAACCCATGTATTCTCAGGCTCCCCCCCATTTAGTCTTTGGACATACCTGCCCTTGCTTGTGTAATGGTCGGAAGGCCAAATGGTCTATCTATTTTTGGGTAGTCCCACCAGGGACTACCCTCTGTGTGTAAATTAGACTTAGCAATTCAACGATGTTACTCCCACTGGTAATATCCTGCCTGTGGTGTGAGTAGCAGTGCTTTGCTCACTCCTGCCCAGCTGGGTATGACATACGCTGACAGCGCTATATATACTGGGGTTGCTGTTGATTCCCTTCTCACTCCTTTTGTATGCTTTATTGTTAGTCATTCTTTCTTCATATTATATATCTGTATATACTTATATACATTTCCAATGCTGGGCACTGCTTAGACCCGCGCAAGTGCACTCAAGACTTGCTTACTGTACTTATATGCATTTACTGCTGCTTATTTGTGCTTACACCTGCTTACTAGTACCTTATTCATTATGACAGTGTCACTTTGCTTGAATTATATTTCAGTTAAACATCTAATGCAATACTCATGTCAGTTTTACGGCAAAACAACATTCATTCCACATGGAAAAATGATATGTGTTATTGTTGGGTTCGAACCGTGACTGCCTGTTTGATAGGTGGATACTCTAAACACTACACTATTGATACTTATGTTGATTCCGCTTGTTTTTCTCTATTTGAATGAATATGATGTGTAAGCTATGCACGGTGGAGGGCGGTGATGCGCAGACATTTTGTGCTTTGTTTACACCTTTGCTTTTGCTGCAATTCAAATGTATAATAGGGACACGGGGACAAGGAATCTAATTGTGACAATTCTAGGGACAGGGCTCTACATTCCACTATGTGCTTGTGTGTTTGCTACTTTGATTTTATTTCACTGTTTGTGGACTCTCTTGTATGCTTAGCATACATTTCGGCATCCAAGGACACTGACTTACTGACTTACTATTAGGGGCGGGCTCTACTAGTAGGCATAGTAGGTTTTGCAAGTGTTGGGTCATGTTTACACCTCTGTGGAGCCCTTGTACACGCCCCCTGCACTTGCACATGTTTCCTGTGCACATCATGGGTGCGGCGGTGCGCCCTCATACATATTCATATGGCGCTGCTGCACCATCTGTAGTGAGGACGCTCAGCGCAGGGCTAAAACCGTCCTTGCGCCGAGCTTCTTGAATTCCGGGGTATGCCTAATTTGTTATAATTACTTAAACTGCAGATATTTTTGTTTTATTTTTGAAGATTGTAAAATGATTGTTCTTAAAATGTTTTGTAATAATATGGAACAATTCTCCCCAGGCCTCTGCTGAAAATTGGCTTCTACCTAGTTGGACTTTCCTGGTTATCAAATGTCAATAAATAAATAAATATGTAGTTAGGTAGATAGATAGCAAATTGACTTGGTGTCTGGATCTGTGCTAGGTCCCCGACTATTTGACATATTCTTTTCTGATCTCCAAATTTAAAAAAAAAAATGGATCTCTGGTAAAACAAGTCTGTGGATGATTGCAAACTGGTTGTCATACTCAGACCCCTTCCTGACATGACATGTTGAAGCTACAGCTTAAACTTGCAAATATTAATAACTGGTTGATTGAAAATGGCCTAAAACTGAATGCTAAAAAGTACAATATTGCAACATTTGGGGAACAATCTCTCAACTCATTTTATAGAATAGACAATACCCTAATCTGAAATGCAGATATTCTGAGAGACCTTGAAAATGAGTAGATAATTCCCTTTATTTTAATTATCATGTTGCAATAGTGGTTGGTTAGGAAATCCTTCTGTTTTGCACAGTTTATTGCAAAGGGTATCATATCTAGATCCATAAAAGTCCTTACCCCTTTGTATTCTGCATTGATCAGGGCCATCATACATGATAATGCCCCTTTTGGCATGGATCTTACTAGACATATTACATAGTTAAAGAGACTTTTGAGGCACATAAAAACAAAATGATCATAAGTCTAAATGATCTTTGCTACCAGGAGAGGCTAGAGGCTCTGTCCCTGTGTTCAGTTTCCTGTAGAATATTTAGGGGGAATCTGTGCTTTGCTTTTCTTTGCAATTAGGAATCTGACAGTCCAAGACCTTTTTTACCTCCACAAATCAAATTGTCCATTGAACACCAGCACTAGATATCTGAACCTGCTTCAGTGGATAAACAAATCATGGAGAAAAGACACTTAATCACACAATGACAACCTCTTTTTTGGAATAAAACCACTTCACAGCATGTGATGTGATATACTACCTTTCTTTAAAAAGGTACTGTACCATTCAATGGGTACTCACAAATTCACCACTAGCATGACCGACCTATCTCCCTCTGAAAAAGTGAGGGAAGGTCTGATGGTGTGTACTGTAAATGTATAAATGGTCATATGCCCAGATGCCTTTTATAGTTCATAGTTTTATAGTTATATACTAGGCTAATGACCATCAGGGCTTTTATAAGCCTAGCCATGCAATCCAACCCAATTGTGCCCCTAGGTACCATAAATGTTTATTAGGAAGGGATATGTTTGTTAGGAATTTTCCAGAGATTATGTGTGTGGTGGGGTGTTAGTTTGGGCATATATGTCTGCCTCTGTCTATCAGAGATAAGGGTGCCAGATTTGGGGTGAATTTCTGATTTTCCATCCATTGGTCATGGTTACTCTTAAATAGGGTTAGGTATGGTTTCTGCTTCGCATGGATGGGGATCCTGGTCCAGAGCATGGGGAACCACTGAGACAAACACCTTTCTCACCAATATGTCCTATTTATGTTGCAAGCAAAATTTAAATAATTGGATCTGGAGGTGTTTATGCTTTCCATTTTGTGGATGTGCAAAAGGTTCATCAGAGCTGGATCTGAGGGTGCCTTGTATGCCAAGCATAGATCACCTCTCAGTAACTTCTTGGAGACAGATTATAGAGATAGGGACAATATGTTTCTACCTTGGATTCTCCTGGTAAGGAACATTTGAGGACATTCCAACTGTTGCGTATATGCTGAAGGGGACAATATACTAAATGACTGGTCTGATAAGGGCCAGATAAAGTTTCACTGTGACTTCCTTGGACCTGGATATCATGCCGTTACTTATAATTTGGATGACATAGAATTATGTTCTTACTACTTTAGCCACATATTGCCCAAAGGTCAGATTATTTTCTACATATGCTCCCAGATCCCGTACTACTGGGGCAACTCTTAAGGGTGTTTTATCAATGGTGTAATTAGCCTGGGTGGCAGTTTTCCCAAAAGGCACTATAATATATTTCTCTTAAGGTGTTTGTGTCATAGGCAGAATCTATGTTAGCTCCCAGTCTGCAGTCATCTGTAAATTTGGTTAGCCAAAAGCTTTTGAGATTAGCCTTTACCTCTGAGAAGTAGATGCCACATAGGAGCAGCCCTAGCACTGAGCCATGAGGTAACCAGCCGGTGACTGGTGGAGGTGGTATCACCACTTGTAACTTCCTGGTTCCTGTCTGTGAGCCAATTGATTACCAAATTTAGCAAGTTATATAGGGGTTTATGACCAGTTCAGTGAGTTTGTCAACTATACCTCAATGGGGTATGGTATCTAACACCTTAGCCAGGTCCTAGTAGGTAGTATGCACCTCTTTCACCTTGTGCATTGACATTGGCATCAACCAGGTTTCGTAGATATGAAGGTTGCCTCTATCTTTGCTGATCACTTCCATGATAATTCATTCCAAGGCTTTGCATATTAGACTAGTCAGACTAATAGGTCTGTAGTTTCCAGGGTCAGTTGATGGTCCATCCTTGTGAAGTGGAATAACTGTTGCAGTCATCCATTCTCATGGTAGAAAGCCTGTATGAGGGTATAGTTGTAAAGTGAATCAAATGTTCTGTATAGATCATGTTTCCAACTGTTTAGAAGGCATTCCAGAATATTATTGGGGCCCACTGAGGTTGTATTTTTGGCATTAATGAGCGCCTCCAGGACCTGTTCCTTGTTAATAGTTTGAAACAACAATACAGCTGCAGCAACAAAGAGTCAGTATTGAACACACCAAGTAACAATAAATAAAAAATATAATACAACTGCTATGGATAAGAGTATAAACTTTAATTATATATAAAAATGTATGAACTTGATAAAAAGAGAGAAGCATTTTTGCGTATAAAATGAATATTTCTTCAGATCTAATTAAACTCCATTAACCTTCACATTTATAAAGTACCTAGCCAATAAAATCATTCAAAATGAACTAGTTAACAAATAATATCAATCAAATAAACCAGTCAATCAATAAAATCATCAAAATAGTCTATACTCTTTTAATGCAGGTTTCAATGGGACATTTCCATTTTGTCCTGGACTTTTATCTGCTTGCAGGGTGGTGATCCAATTCATGTCTGCCTCTTCTGTTTTATTAACAAGATCACCACCTCTTGTAGTTTGTTTAATGATCTGAAGTGCCATAAAGCTAAAATAATGACCATTATATAACAAAATTAGCAAGGACATTTTTCATTTCACAATGTCTGGTATATCCCATATGTTGCAATATGCGTGCTTTAAAAAAAGCGTTAGTCTTGCCAACATAGAAACTGGAGCATTTGTTGCAAATGGCAATGCAAATTATATTTTTAGTTTTACAATCAGCATATAAATGTGGAGTGTATTTTTACGCGATACAGGATGTGTAAAGAAATTATTGCTGGAAACATATTTGCAAGCCTTACAAGTGCGCATGCAAAGGTGACAATTCTCTCTGACTCATATGGTTATTTCCTTTGAACTGTAACAAAGGTGTTTCTCTAAGGTTAAATTATGAGACATGAGACATGGGATCATCAGAAGGAAATGACAGAAAGGAAAACTCATGTCATTTGTAAGGAAGTAGGAAGGTTTAAACAAGGAATTTTATCAGCAGAATATCAACTAAAGG
This sequence comes from Protopterus annectens, assembly GCF_019279795.1. Taxonomy (NCBI): domain Eukaryota; kingdom Metazoa; phylum Chordata; order Ceratodontiformes; family Protopteridae; genus Protopterus; species Protopterus annectens. The sequence continues at coordinate 402,084,039 of NC_056728.1, forward strand.
AACAGACTGTAGGTGTAGCTACACATTGTGAACCTGATAATGTATAATAATTAACATAAATCAATTTCATCAGTACGATGATCATTTAAAAAAAGATCAGCATGGAATTTAAAGCAGTAATTTAAACAAAGAATGGCCTGCTACCTGCAGCATTAGATTAACAACTAGAAACAGATTACGTCAGGTAAGGCATTAATATACTGCATATTGCATTGCTGGTGTGCTCTCTATGTCTTAGTAACTGCACACATGTCTGTATTTCGTCAAGGTGAGGAAAGCTTGGAGGGACTGGAATTCCTTGTTTAGATTCATGGCATTGCTCAGTAACACCTTTAGATTCCCTTGGGTTGATTTTGCTAAGTTGAAAGGTTTATTAGTTTAGTATTGTCTAAAATGGGCACTATGGAGTAGGACAATATTTTAGCCGATATTTGAAAGCCTAGTAGGGATAGGTGCAAACCATCCTTGACAAAGCAACATGGTACAGTGACCATATCTGCTCAAGGTGACAAATATTGTACCCCCCCCCCTTAATGACACCTGAGGCTATGCCAATTATTTAATTCAATCATCTTCTGTTCATATTGTGGCATCATCCTTGGTGAAGGTAGAACGGTACTCTATGCCAAGTTGATACCTACCTGGGGCACATTGTCCAAGAGCTCTATAATATTTCAGGTCATTTACACCCACATAGAGTATGACTGAGTCATGCTAATACTTGTGGCTTCTAAAATATTTCTGAAACAGAGCCTAAAATACTTTGTATAGAGTTAATAAATAACATGCTGCTGAGATGTAATATGCAGATAATAGCAGCATGAAAGAAAGTAAAAGGTGGAATTAAAGAAATAAGAATTGTTTTATGTATTTGTATAATTATTGTTCTTAAAATGTTTTGTAATACTTTGGAGCTTTTCTCCCCGGGCCTCCACTAAAATGAACTCCTACCCAGACAGACTTTCCTGGTAATTAATAAATAAATAAATCTCTAAGTTAGTTCATAAATAATAGACTAATTAAGAAGATGGCTTTTTTTCTGTAAGAGTAGTTGTACAAATAGCAAGCATGATATACCAAGAAAGAGATCACATTTAAATTCTGAAACTATTGTTTTAATAAATAATAAACATGCCCTTTTATAAATCTCATTCCATTTTCAGTTTAAAGTCCATACCTACCATAACAGTATGCCAATAGGCATGATAAAAGGAAATGACTTCTTAAATTGTTTTTAGAACATTTGAGTAGGAACAGTAAAACAACAAAAGTAACTTTCCAAACCGTCTTTTCTGAAGCCTACTCCAGCAACCGGTATTCAAGCAGCTGATGCAAAGCAGGGTCTTCTAGTTTTAGAAAGTCTTGTCAGAGAATAAAAGAGGGGAAAAACAAATAGGAAAATTTTCTAAATACATAATGCATGATGCTGTCTCAGATCAAAAGCATTTTAAGCATGTGTGCGGAAAATCTGCCTAGAAAGAGAAAGAAAGAGAAATAGGGTTGTCATTAGGCTTAGAGCAGTGCTACAGTAACTGTACAAAGAATTTGTTGAAATAAAACAATGAAATAGATCTTTGCAAGATGCTAAAACTGGCTGTATGGATAAAATCCCTTCTTTTGACTGACCATCTCAGAATAAGTTATCCAAGTAAATAGGAAAAACTGCATAAAAGCAGCATGTGTTACATACAGAACATACCATTTTATGCAATATTATAATATTATATTAAACTTTTGTTTGATCCTTTGTAAGCATTCCTTTCTAACCATGGACATCCCAGCTCCTAATAAAATGCGAGCTTGGAATCGTGTATTTGGAAACATAACAATACTAATGGCTGGAGAATCAGATGGCATGAAATAGATTATTTAAAATCCTACTTTGTGGGTTTTGACTAAACTGCATTAATAAATAATAAGTCTTTCTTTGCTTCTTTATTTTATTCTGCCACTGGTTTGAAAACTATACTCATCATATTTCTATGACAAAGAAGCTTTTGAAAGAACTTTGTTTTCAAATGGCTTTTCAGAACAGTTTTCCTGGATGAAAGTGAGAAAAGATTTTTTGTCAACCATGATTTTAGGAAACTATGACAGTCAACTCAATACTGACATACAAGCATTTTATAAGAAACTTATGTTTTCCATATAAATGGTATCTTTTAAACTTTAAAATTAGATATTACTTTCAAGAATTAACTATACCACTAAATGCTACACTACAGTTTGGTGGATATATGTGTGTATGTATATATATATATATATATATATATATATATATATATATATATATATATATATATATGGGATCCGTACAGATGCTCGACTGCATCTTTCACTGAATCCCAATTTGGTGAGCATACTTGCGTGAAAGTGCTGTTCACCGAAGCAGCACTTTCACGTAACTATGTTTGTTCCAGTCATACTACGGTGTGGTGAGAATAAGTAGATTTTTGTGTTTTTTTTTTTAACTTTACTATACTTAACTATACTTAACTTAGCTATACTTTAACGAAAGCGCTTTTTCGATAAAAGCGCTTTTGTTAAAGTGTGTTTGGTGATAATGGATTCGGGCTTTTGATCTTTCAATCAAAAGTCCTAGATCTAAATATATATATATATATATATATATATATATATATATATATATATATATATATATATATACACACACACACATATATATATATATATATATATATATATATATATATATATATATATATATATATATATATATATACATATAAATGCATAATTGCAATTTAAATGAATGTAAGACATGACTACAGAGCATACTCACTCACATAAATGTTTCTCAAAAATCTTTCTTTCCTAATGGGAGCCGCACTCCAGAATATTAAAGCCTAGTTTTTCCATAGGTGTTTGTGAGGAGGATAATGCAATCAGCTGGTGCAAAGCTGAGTCTTCTCATTTTATTAATTCTTGTCAGAGAAGAAAAGAGGGGAAAACAGACAAGTTTGTTTCACAGTATACGGTAGTATTACTTGGGGTTTGTAAAAAACACATATCTTGCCATTCTCCACCAAAAACACATACCCTTGTACTCTCTATTTTTAAATAAAAATAAAAACACAGGACAAACTAACAGGAGATGTTACGGAGCCACTAAAGTCAAAGATGCATGCTTTTGTCTACAAACTTATTTTCAAGAGCTATAGACTTATTCAAGTCAATATTAATGCCAGATTTGAGCATCTACTTAAATCAAAGAGCATTAAAGGCAGATCACATAGTACTGACAATAGGACTCAGTAGAAAAGGAACATGGAAAGGTCATGGGAGAAAGTGCAGGAATAATACAAAGAAATGAGTTCCATGATGACCTTTTCCTCCTAGTGGTGACATCTATTTCCTTTATAATCTCTGTAGACATATATATATATATATATATATATATATATATATACACACATATATATATGTGTGTGTGTGTGTGTGTGTGTGTGTGTGTGTGTGTGTGTGTGTGTGTGTATACATGTGGGTGTAATTGAACCCCTTTCTGTAAACACAGGTGCACTTGCATGTATTCATTCAGAGAGGAGCATACACTCAGATAAACACACTCTGTTACCCATGACCATAGTAGACAAAACTGGTAGTTAGCAGTAATATAATTCTTTAAGCTAATGATCACCTTATGTTTCTACAGCTAAGACGTTGTGCATCTGCCAGACAAGACAAGTTTTGCTTTGACTTTCCTGAGTTATATCCTTTGGCTTAGTTTTGAAACAGTGAAAATGGGGTTCTGTACCAAGTCTGAGGAATACTTTACCAAGTCTGAGGAATACTTTACCAAGTCTAAGGAATACTTTACCAAGTCTGAGGAATACTTTACCAAGCCTGAGGAATACTTTACCAAGTCTGAGGAATACTTTACCAAGCCTGAGGAATACTTTACCAAGTCTGAGGAATACTTTACCAAGCCTGAGGAATACTTTACCAAGCCTGAGGAATACTTTACCAAGTCTGAGGAATACTTTACCAAGCCTGAGGAATACTTTATCAAGTCTGAGGAATACTTTACCAAGTCTGAGGAATACTTTATCAAGTCTGAGGAATACTTTACCAAGCCTGAGGAATACTTTATCAAGTCTGAGGAATACTTTACCAAGCCTGAGGAATACTTTATCAAGCCTGAGGAATACTTTACCAAGCCTGAGGAATACTTTACCAAGTCTGAGGAATACTTTACCAACCCTGAGGAATACTTTACCAAGTCTGAGGAATACTTTACCAAGCCTGAGGAATACTTTACCAAGCCTGAGGAATACTTTACCAAGTCTGAGGAATACTTTACCAAGCCTGAGGAATACTTTACCAAGTCTGAGGAATACTTTACCAAGCCTGAGGAATACTTTACCAAGTCTGAGGAATACTTTACCAAGCCTGAGGAATACTTTACCAAGCCTGAGGAATACTTTACCAAGTCTGAGGAATACTTTATCAAGTCTGAGGAATACTTTACCAAGCCCGAGGAATACTTTACCAAGTCTGAGGAATACTTTATCAAGCCTGAGGAATACTTCACTTCACCTTTTTGAATGATTTCCTTCATTATCAATCCAGAGGACTTTTGGAATAAAAGCTTCAATTTCGTTCCCTTCTCTAAGGCTTCACTGATCAGCTGCATATATTGTCTCCTACACACAGAAGAAGCCTTTCAGGGTAACATCAGTCTGTATTTGTTGTTGTGTTTTGCTTGAAAATCAAGCCAACATACTGCATTTATTTGTTAATCTTTTCTGGCTTTGTTTATTGCTTACTCCATGCAGTGAACCAATGTGATGATCCTCTGCAGTGGGTTAGTTTACCCAAGTTTCCTCTTAGGGCAATTCTGTCTAACTGTTAGATGACTGAAGTGAAAATAATTAAGATCACTGCCAGAATGTTTCTTTATTATCAATATGTTCCTCCATGGAATCACTGAGGAGAGCAGAGAAGCTAGAGTAATGTAAAGCAAACAGGTGACACAATGATATGCTCCTTGGTAAAAGCAGACTAATATAGTTATTGATCTGGGTACATAGCCTCATCTGGAGTTGGACCTTTCAAGGTTTTACCCAAGCTAGGGCTGCAAGCTAACTTTCATAAAAGCAAAATGTGCACAAATTATGGATTCAGATTAAAAGTTATGTGCAAGATAATCAAATTTAATAAGAAAGCAATAATGCCCAACAGGGTGTGTGTTAATGTGTAATTAATGCTCACCCATGGGTGCTGCATCAGAGGGCCTCTACACCCCTGGAAGGACATTAATTACACATTAACACACACCCTGGAGGGCATTATTACGCTTAGAGAATTGGGTCTCTGTAAAGTTGTTGTACTTTTAAGTAATATTTTATTTTTTAATATATTTTTGATGTAAAATAGTTCCTCCTCCTAATGTTTCATACTTGCTGTAGTATATGCTAATGGTGGTGGAGGAAGCATTTTACATGCAAAATATATAATACTTAAAAAAATCCAGGTATATTACAGTACTTTATATTTTTGGTCCCTTACTACAAAAACGTTTGGTTTATTGCCAGTCATTGGGGACAGAAGTTACTAAATAATGACATACATTTGAGTTTCAAAGTTTTATTTCCTTCAGAAAATTCTTGCCAATACAAATCCTTTTATTTATGTAAGTTTGTAATTTTATAAGATAAATAATTAAAACCTGTACTTATTTTTTAGTGTTTGTTCTCTTTTATGTTAGGCTTTATCCAGATTTCTTCAGCTGAAGGGTCCAGAAGTATACAAACCTTTTTGCTGCTGCCAGTGGTTGTTCTCGC
>NC_056728.1:402092342-402124842 GCF_019279795.1 Protopterus annectens
CTAGCTGAGTGAGTTTGCACCCCACGGCGTGGTGCTTAGCAATGGTCAAACATAGCTGAGAGCTATATGTAAAAGTATACCAGTATTCTATATGTCCACATAGCCAAGTGGAGAGAGTCACTGCCTCCTGTGCAGTAGGTATGGGGTTTGAATACATGGAAGGGAAACCAAGCAATTTTTTTCGCAAGATAACTTATACCAATTATTTTTAAATCGTGATCTGCTGCACTCAGCTAACCTCTGTTAAGCGTTGCTAAGCCATAATAAGCATTGCCAAAACAATCTATGTTTAAGGACCCTGGTTTGTGCACTGCTAAGCATTGCTAAGCATTGGCAGTTTAAGCACTGCTCAGCTCAGCTTAGCTGGTTTGCATGGTGCCAAGTGACATTCCTCATTTTTAAAAATGGCCCAATGGTGTGTAAGGGTGGGAAAACAGGCTATATGAACTGTGCAGGAACTATGGCAGGTGTCGGAAAGGGTGCCTATTTCTGGGTGCAGTGGTGGGGCATTCTAGAGTCCAGGGTCATGGTTGGATTCCTGGTGAAAGACCATGAACATTAGCTGCTGCAGGGCGAGTTCCAGGGATCAGAGTACAAGGCTGAGGCCTGGAATCAGCTGGCATGTGATCTCACCAGTGCTACAGGTATCCCCCACACAGGTGAGCAGGTCCTTCACCACTATGATGATCTGAAGCATCAGAAGGGGGGACTTCTGGACACCTGGGTCCAGGATGCTTGGGATGGGAATTCCCCACAAGTTTGTAAGTACTGTTAGCATTGTTTTACCAATATCTATCTGAATGTGTGATAGACAGGTGCACATAATGGTGTGTTTTTCTCCCTAAAGCTGCAGAGGAGAGAGCTCATAACCTAGAGGCCCATGCATGGTGCCTGGCCAGGTTGCGCCATGAGTGTGGTGAGTACAGATTAATTTGAAATCTATAGTCAAATACACAAGACAGAGGAATTCATTCACTACCAGTAGGTACCTACAGTACAGATTTGTGTATTGCAATGAATGTGGACGTAGGTCAGTACTGCAATAACTGACTACTGCCAACTATAGTGCAATAAAGATTAAAGCATTAAACCTGAGAATGTTAATGAAATAAAGTTTCTACTGCAATGATTATGAAATTAAAGCTGTATTGCAACACCTGCATTATATCAACAGTTGTGTAATAAAGACTCAAAAATATACTAATAACTGCATGAAAGTGCCCTTAATAAAGCTGTGCTATATGTGTGTAAGTAGGGCTGTTGTTTATGAAATCGTGTATGACATCTACTCTGAAACAAAAACACAAAGAATACCACTAACTGACTCAAAGTTTAGCTAAGAAAGAGTGTTATGCTAAACTGTAGATTTAGAGCTGAACTACAAGATATATGCATTTAGACATTTGCTCTGCACTAACATCTGAAGCAATACCAGGAACACCCAAGGTATATTTTATATATCAGGAGTGTCTTTTAACCATTGCATTTCAGCTATCTGCATTCCTGCTCCAAGGTACGGTGATGCAGGCAAGTATGAAATTGTAATAGCTGTAGACTGCAAATATACTATCTGCAACTGTGGTTTGTGCACATCACAGATATTTCCACCCACTAGGATTTTATTGTGTACACCTGCATTCTGTGTATTAATGTACAGTTTACCTAGTATCTCTGTCATGCATGAATCTCATGCTTGTGTGTTCAACTGTCACTGCAGTCTTGTATAAAACTGCACTACTATTACCAGGTCATATTTTGTTTCCAGGTGAACTCTAGACAAATATCAGTCAATCAATAGTCAGCAGTGGCTCAGTAGTTCAGTTTGTTAAATGGTGTGTCTTATGTACATTTTGTCACACACAGGCCAGGGTTTGAATCCAATGACAAGTACTAAAATATTACTGAATCAGTTATGTATTGTTAACAGATGTTCTGTCTACATGAATTACAGGTAAATGGGTGCAGTAGCCCTTATTATGGGTTAATAATGTGTGTGTTCAGATGTAACAGACTGTTAACAACATTGATCAGGAATGTGGTAACATGTCATAAAATAAAGGCAACAAGTACAATACTAATAAAAGGCAATACAATAAATAAAATGTGTAATCTTGGTATGACTGTATGGCTGGTGTGTCTGTGAATATTTGCTGATGGGCTAACCCCATGCCCCCAAAGACAGCATGATAGTTTAATCTCTGTACTGTACATGATACATATCTCTCAAGTGTCACACTGTTATGGACTGTAATCACTGTTGCCTAATCCCTCTGTCACAGATCTATCATTGACATGATTATATGTCAATAGCACAGTTACACTACATCAGTCCACAGTATACCTTGGTAGTTATATAGGTCCACCTGACATGTAATAGTCCTCTGTAGTTGTGTATCTGTGGGTTTTACTGCTTGGACCATACTGTCCCATGTGGATAGCTTGAGAGGTATGTACATGCTACAGCAGCTATAGGGCACTGTTATACATAAAGCAAGGACAGACCTGCACAGTATATAACAGTACTGTTGCATACTATATAGCCTATACTGGTATTAATGGACTGCATTTCTCTCTCCCCCACCCCTTATCTTCATCATAATTACATTGTTATGGTTTACTATTAGCATATGTTGTTCTCTAAACATTTTATTGGGTCTTCTGTTTTATTATTGTTATGTATTACAATGGTTGCATACTAACATAGCCTGTTGAATTACCTATGTTGCTGGCCTTATGTGTAACTATTACTGTCATGCTGTTACTATACTGACTGTCATTTTACTTATTGTTGTTTTCCATATACTATGCAATGCTATGTTACTGGGTTATTTGCAATGTTCTGGCATGCAGTTATAGCTAACTAAATGTTCTGTTCATTACTAACCTATACACATTGACATACCTCAACAACACAGCTTGACTGGGTAGGCTGGTTCCTGGCAATCCGTCTACCCTACCTCAACCAGATGTGGTATCAGATTCCAGCATGTCTGGGACCCAAGTTGGTGGTGCCCCCTCCACTGGCCCTGCACCACCTATGGGTGGAACAACCTCAGGAGATGGGGCTCGTTCCCCACAGGAGTGGGGGTGGAGGGGGAGTTGCTACACATAATCAGCTACTGGTGATGGTGCAGAGGATAGTTCATTGTGGGTATGAGCAACGCCTGCACTGGATTGAGGGCAGACTCACCAACCTGGAGGGACCTGTTGGCCTTAGCGCCCAGCTGCCAGCACAGTCACCTTGGGGCAGTGAAGGAGCAGTATTGACTGCCCATGGGTCTGAAGCTCAGTCACTCTGATGCCGTCTGGGGACACATGCACCTCTGATTCCACAACACACCCTCATGTGTCACACACTGCCCCTGTATGCTGTCTTGTCTGTCTGCAAATGCAACCTCTCCTATCCAACCTACCTCCATACATGCACCTATATCCCTTCCTCAACATTCCACTCTCTCCTTTAAAAAAAAAAAAGGGCTCCTGTCCCACAAAAAAAAATATTGTTCCATGCATATCTCTCCATTTCATGAGTAATTATTACATAAATTAATGAACACATTTATGTTGCCCTCGCCCCCCTCTCTCTCTGAGGTGTGAGGCTCCAAATCCCAAATTCTGTAAAATCTGCACAGCTGTTGCGGTAGAAGAAATGGAAAGCTATGGTCCTTTCCTACAGCCATCCTGCACAACCCTATCTGGCTTTCAGTATGTTTTTCTCCCTGCTTGCCCCCATTTCACCACTTTCCTATCACCCCCTTTTTATTTTCTTTTTTTATTTTTAGTGCAGGTTTAAGCAGAACACCACACAAAGCAGAGCAAACCCACTTAAAACTGCTTTAATCAGCTTATGTGTTTCTCACAGTGTTAGGCACATCTGCAAAACAATCTCCACTGCCACATCTTGAACACACACCCCTGTCAATTACAACACAGTGCATTAGCCCAGTAGTTCACTCAGCTCTGATTTAATGCGTCTGTTTCCACCAACATATCCTGATTGCCACTGACACACTACACATACATATAATGGGAAAATTGTCAGTGTACTTGGGACTGTGATACAGACACTACACCAGTACACAGCCAAATAAATAATAATGGGTGTATGTGAGGCCTGGGATAGCAGGTATAGCTGTCAACTGTACAGACTGTTGAAGATGTCCACAGTTATGCCCCCTGGTTTTGGCATGGTTTTCACAAAAATATATTTGTCTGCTAAAGTACTGTCAAGTAATTAAAGACTGAGGTTAGAAAATCATGATAGACATTTGAATATCGCACATCATACCCATTAAAAACACATGGTAATGCAAATCCTGTGTCACAGACTGTATGCATGCACATACATCTTGCAAATACACTTACTGCAGTGTTGACTCATTAGCTCAGTCTGTTAAATGCCTTGCAGGTAGAGAATTTAGCAACTCACAGTCCTGGGTTCAAATCCAGTCTTTTGAACTTCAATTACATTCTTGCGAATACAGCAAATAATGACTGAGTCATGCAATTTTAACCAAAACAGGTTGCTGCTACTGAATTAACTGCTACCCATGTTTGCAAGTCAAAGGTCTATAGGTAGGGACACGCACATATTCATATAGCTTACCTATGTGTTACCTACTACTCTCTGATTGTTACCGTTACATAATGGGTCTATATTACCATCTCAAATGGCAAAAATGTCAAATGCTCACATGAGCGAAAACGGACTAAAGCAAACTTGTTTTTTTTGGGTCATGGTACAGTGAGGATTGGGATATTTGCCCTTTCCTTACTGTAGTGTGACCTCAGAGTTTTAATATATGTATTTAGTGGGGTGGGTGTAGCAAGTTCATTTTAGTCCATTTTCGCTCATGTGAGAGTTCAACATTTTTACCATTCAAGATGGTAATATAGACCCTACATAACAAATGTACCTTATGTACATGCCTCGACTGGACTGTTATGGGTACCCTCACCCTAGCTCTGTTGTAACGACAGAGCTGACACTGCTCCCTCACTGACATACAGCTTGCTGTCTTCCAAAGTGTTCACACTTCCCACTATGAATCCTAGGCAAAAAGCAGCAGCTGCAGCCTGCAACATATGCAGTGTATGTTGAGCTACCTGCTACAAACCTACCATACCTCACAACCCCCTTGAACAAGGGATCCACAAAACACCCATCCATAAAGGGCTTGGGGGCAAAGGTCAAGTGACAAAGACATGTTTCGCAGTCAGCCTCGACAAATATACTGGGCTGATAGACCAGCAGCTACTGCAGCAGCATGCATATTCTGATGGGTGTGACGTCTGACACTCATATGTCTCGTCTCCCTTACTGACCTCAACCCACAATGTTTAACACTGAATTTCCAGATAATCAAATGTCAGTTGACAATGGCCAAACATATCATGCAAAACTGTGGACATACCTCATAAATCTCAACAGTAAACAGTATTTGTACCTACCGTCTGTGATGCTGAAGTCTTCACACCTCACTAATGTCCATCTGAAGGACTAAGAAAGTGGGCAAGGCCTATATGAAGGCCTTAAATATTGCACTGTTGTGCCATGTCTTTGACTAGTGAAAGTGCAATCCAGCTGTTGAGGATGCAATTAGCAAGTCTGAGCCATGGATAGGTGCACTGGCAATTATGTGTTAATGAATATTACCTACAAAAGGCAAGCAGCTGCTTATGGAAAACAGGTCAGTAACTTGCTTTACCAAGACAGACTGTGATTTAGGAAGCATTCCTCTTGAGGATTTGTTCAGAAAAAGATTACATCACTCTACCAGGTTTGTAATACAAGTCCCCATATAGTGGGATGCAGATGGGAGAATGCAGTTATGGGGAATAGGGATTAGAACAGTAGGCCTGTGCTACATCTCTGGGAATGACACGTTGGTGATATGCTGCTGTCCAACAGCTACAGACAAGCCTCTGAACTATGCCTGCTGTGACTTAAATCACAGTTGTGGCCCTCTCACTCCCTCCTAAAATGGCCATCTTATGTACCAGTGCTGGTGAATTATGTATTACACATATTGACAGTAAGTAAGGGTGGACACAGCTGTCATATCACATGATGTATTGTCATTCCACTCCTCTCAGTCGATGAATGTCACACAGGACTAGTTCAGACATTGTAAAGGTGTCCCTGATGTAATCTGGCTAGGTCACTGTTTTATCGACATTCGTATGTCATCACTTGAGAGCTATGGCTAGCATACTTGTCAACCCCCTACAGCAGGAATTCAGGTCATAGCCATTATTGGGGGGACACAGGCCCAACCTCAGTGACAAAGTGTACATATTGGTCATACAAAGTAAGAGTATGAATAGAGTAACAGATATTACTGTAGCATAACTGTTTTCTGAGGATTCTGGCATGTGGCAGCCAGATTCTCTATATTCTGAGAACAACCATCAACTATTGTTCAACCATTTGCCAGACATCTACATGTTTGTGGCAAAAGGACCACACATAGGAGGCACACGTACACATTCTGAAAACATCTGTGTACTACAGAAGTATAATGCCTACAGGGAAGATAACCTACAGCAGGTTTGCATTGCTGTCTGTCATTGTGGCACACTGATGTTGCTGGACTGTCCACATATACTTGTACTAACACACACCTATTTTTTGACAGTGGCTGTATGACATAGTAATGGGACGTTGCCCATAGGGGACACACCATAGTAGATGGTATTGATGGGTGTGGACATATACAGCACACTCTGTCATGGCACACAGGGACATAACCGGTATTGCTACTATGTTGCTGATAGGCACATACATAGTGTGCTCATAGACTGTGGGGTATGACATGAGAGGTAGCAGTGGATAGTGCAGGCCAGTTTGGATGTGCAGGGTCTGTACATAGTGGTTAGCAATGTATCTGGTCCTGTGATGTGTTCCTCTCTTGTCTTTCAGAAAGGATGTGCAGAAGGAGGCACCCCCCCCATTTTCAGATGCTGAAAATAATGTTATCCTGGATGGCCTCAGACTGCATCACAACATTCTGCTCTCCAGGACTTGCCAGCATCGTGACCAATGCGCAGCACTGTGGGGATGACCTCATCACAGCAGTCAACAAAGTAGGCCTACAGGAGAAGCTACAAGTGGGTCAGACACCAGGCAACATATATGGTCAATGCTGCATGGCAAAGGGCTGCCGCTCTGGCTAGGGACCGTGCTGCCACCGGTGGAAGGCCTGCAGCAGAACAACCACTCTCAGCCACAGAGGAAATCCTGGCAAACCTCAGATCAACCACCAGCTCCCAAGCATCCTTCACCCCATACATCACGGAGGTGGGTGCCATAGCATCCACATCAGAGGAGCGTCCATGTAAGCTTCCCGTGTTCATCACTGTAATATTGTATCAGTCATTGTTGCAGCCTCTGCATACCAGTACATGGGTGTCAGGTCTATCTGTACTGGGGGGCTTGGTTTTAATGCACAGTTGTGCACACATAGTTAGAATGTCAGCAATGTAGGCAGAATCACATTAGCTACTGTACATGTTGATATATGCAAATGTTACCCTATAACAATGCCAATTTTGGTATTGCTGACAATACTACTCCCTCACATTTCCATAGGTGCATCAGGTGTGCCTAGAGTCAAAGGTTCTGTACCTGGTAAGTGTGATACTGTTGTTTTATAGATAAAATATACCCTAAGAATGTTAGCAGCTGCCATATTGTCCTAGGCACAACTGTTATGCTTAGCCAGAGTACAATATTTATATATTCAATTTTGGAGGGGTTAACTGATGTGCATTGAATGGGTAATCACAGATGTATATTTGCAGGAGCAGTAGCACATTTGCACTTATTTTTGTGAAGGTCTATGCAGTCTGCTATACAGGAGGCAATCACACACAGATGCCTGTTCACTCACAATATGGAATTGGTACATACCTGAGGCAGTGATACTATAAATGGCATAGTATACTCAAGTCAGGTGCACTGTATTTTAGGTGTAGGTCTATCACATACACTGATATATTGCTTATCTCATAGGTGTATAGTACTGGTAACAATAACCAAACGTAGCTGCAGTGGATGTTATAAAGGGCCTGTCTTGTCTGTGTATGTTGTAGTCTGCTTGTTTTTTGTGCATGGGATCAGAAATAAGATGTGATATGTGTAATGGAGTGTGCATCCTCACCTGTATGTGTCTGTGTGGATTACCATACATAATAGTGCAGGTAGTAATGTACTTATTTTGTCTTCACCCTCACAGGTAACCATGGGAGTTAGAGTATGTCCCGCTCAAAACCTGATGCCAGAGTCTCATAAAACTCTTGATGATGGTGGCCCTAGTGAGGCAGAGGTGGAGTTGTTGGCAGCTGAATCTGTTCCATGGTTTGGAATCCAACTTCCACTACCATTGCACCCACACACAGTCACTATGCCCAAACATACCATCCCCCATGGCCACAGATATTGGACAGTCAGAGTGTGGCTACATCTAACAGGAGAGTGTGGCAACTATGGCATCAGGGAGTGTAGACACTAGCCATAGACATAGAGCTGGTGAGGTCTGACCCAGGCAGATTGATGGGGTGCTCAAAGGAGGACTGCTGCCCATCCACCACCTGTCACAGGTGTCACAGCATGGTTCACTTGCTGCATGTTTTAGTCCATCATGGAGGCACATGCATATTCTGAATGCAATACCAGGTGGATGCTCAGGGTCATGGATGCAGTACAGTCTGAGATCTGTGACCACATTGGTGACACCATGGATTGTTTCACTTATGTAGTAGACAGATGGTGGGGTGAGACATTGTCAGTCTTTGACTGCACATTGTCTGTGCTGGAACATCTGGTGGGAGTATGGCAACAGACACATAGACGTAGGTCAGCAACACCATCTGCTGGGAGTCCACATGGCCATGCACACTCACGGTCCTGTAATGGCAGTACCTCCAGCATTACACAAGGGAGTGTGTGGTCCACACCATGATGTGGCAGACCATGGACATGTGGTCTTGGGCAGCCCCATGAGGGACACAGCCCCAGCAGACACCAGTCACCATCAGCGACTTGCACCTCATCTGACTCTGGGCATAGTGGTGCTAGTGCCACTCCTGGCAGAGCCAGTTCCCAATGTTCATGGCCAGAGATGGTGAACTGTCCACACTGCCATGTATGGTCCACAGTTGTCCAACTTACCCATGTGTAGGGCTAGCACATGGCTTTACTGTGTACAAGCACACACTCAAACATCACTGTCACATGCAGGTCACCAACAGACACATATGGCACCTCTACATGGCCCAGCTGACTAGCACCCCTTCCTGACTCACACGCAAGTTGTCAACTGTTTGACACAGCCTAGGCCTCTGACACCCCCACACCACACCCTGTGCATGTGGTGATAGCTGTGTAATATCCCTGCAATCCATACCATCAATGCAGGGACATGCAAATATGTCTGATGCACAGGGTGACTATATTACATTTGATTTAGTTTTGTAGTGCAGTAGTGTTATGCCATGACAGATGCTGTATGCTGGCATGTGTTATGAGTAGACATTAAAGTTTGTGTACATTTGCTGCATGATGTTAGATCTGTGGTAGTGTTGCACAATGATAGGTGTCTCTCAGGACTATTTATATTTCTGTTCCAGGGGTTTGGGTGTCTAGGTTATGGAGACTTGGTCACAATAAAGTGGCTTAGGGTGGCATGGCAGCACAGCAGACGTATTACATCAGCAAGGTACGGCTGTATATGTATGTGGTTACCTAGGTGCATATGTGTAGAACAGTGTGTCAGGGACAATGGTGGTCGACAGTATTCTCTTGCATGCATACCCCAGGACAAGGCATGCTACCCTTGATATGTGTCACCTGGGTATTCTGTACATACAAATGTAGGTGGTGGTGGATAGCATTTATGCCTACATAGATGTGGGCAACTTAGGGCCAGCAGATAGTCACAGGGCAGTAAAATGCATGACAATTGCACACTCATGTAGCCATATGTGTACTGCTACACGGGAATATATTACTGCACTCACACACACAGAGTTGCCTTTAGTGATATTAGAACCCCCATCTATCTAGTGTTATACACTATAGCACTAACTACTTATTGCATGCACCACAGAGCTTACCTGATTTTAGATTGTCAGCCAGTGCTGTTAAGCTGGATGACATAAGCAAGCCTTGTAAAGGAGGCCAGTAGGGAGGCTGGCAGGTAGGCACAGGGCTTAAACTGCATAACCATTGCACAGAGATAGGTGAGAGAGAGAGGCACACTGCTGCAAGGGGATATATGCACACATACTCACACACGCACACACACGCACACACACGCACACACACACACACACACACACACACACACACACACACACACACACACACACACACACAGAGTATACATTCATTTGAGCGTCCACACCAACCTCAAATGGGTGTAACGCCGAATCAGAATGTCAAGTTTGAAAGTGGTGAATGGTTGAAATGTCATACGAAACACCAAATGCAACATTTCTGACTGCTCTACCACCTAAACAAGCACAACCATGGGTCAAAAAGAGGGGGATATTGTGTGTTTTGACCATCTCTGGTTTGCAGTTGTGAAAACCTGCTGCACTGCTTTCATACATTTTCCGACCAGCCATCCACCAGCCAATCAAATGCATGCATACCCACACATACACACATACACACACACCCATGCACTAGATACATATTGCATGTGCCACAAAACTTATCTGTTTTGAGATTGTCAGTGAGTGATGTTAAGGTGGATGACATAAGAGACCTTGTAAAGGAGGCCAATGTGGAGGCTGGCAGGTAGGCACATGACCTTAAAATGCATAACCATTGAACAGATTGGTTTGAGAGACACACACTGCTGCAAGGGGGTATATGTACACACACACAGCATTGCTCTTATTGAGATTAGAACCCTTACCTATCTATTAGTATACACTACAGCTCTAAGTACTTATTGCATGTGCCATGGAGCTTATCTGTTTTGAGATTGACAGCCAGTGCTGTTAAGGTGGATGACATCAACAGACCTTGTAAGGCCTGTTGAGGAGTACGCTAGTCACATGGCCATAAAATGAGTGACCTTTGCACAGACATAGGCCTGATTGGCATGTCTGCAATGCTGTAAGCGAAATATCTACACACACAATATGGCTGATGTGAGATTAGAACCCCTACTTAACTACTATTACACACTACAGTTCGCAGTACTAATTGCATGCATTACCAGTTATATCTGGTGTACATGTGGCTGCAGTCACAGTACTTGTGGACTACGCAATGTGGCCTTGTCTTACACAGCCTGTGTGGCCTGCAGAATGAACCTGCTTTATGCTTTTATTGTAGCTAGTGTCCTAGCAGTGGGATAGCTGTTAATACACCTGCCGTGTGTGTACAGTTACCAGTATAGCCATTTCTGGCCAGTTGCAGTTTGCTAGGTGGATAATTGGCTAATGACAATCTGGCCTGTCTAAGTCCTGTGTTGAAGTCATTGCACATTACACCACCTGCTCACTATTGTCTGTCTATAGGGTGACATTACAGAGGCACAGTGTTCTGTGGTTGGGTGGAGTATGTCATTATGCATCCTTGGTTTATTGTCATCAGACAGGTGTTGTGTATGTAGGTGTAGATAACCCCAGCATTCTGCATGTAGGTATGGACATTCATACATCTCCACACACACATATGCACAAGCGTGTGTGTGTGTATGTGTGTGTGTGTGTGTGTGTGTGTGTGTGTGTGTGTGTGTGTGTGTGTGTGTGTGTGTGTGTGTGTGTGTGTGTGTGTGTGTGTGTGTGTGTGTGTGTGTGTGTGTGTGTGTGTGTGTGTGTGTGTGTGTGTGTGTGTGTGAGTGTGCGTGTTGGGGGGATAGGGAGAGTCATATATATATACACATAGCTGTATGCACAGACATATTTTCACATATCACTTCTTTAGGCAGATGAGGCATCAGACATGAGCTCAAGTTAACTAAGTGTAGGAGCATGCCCAGTGTGACTGTCAGTACTTTCAAGGTGACTCCAGGTTAGAGCTACCTGTACTCCATTCTGGGATTTTGTGTGCTGCAGCCAACTGCCTGCTGCACCTGGTTGAACAGTGCAGCTCCTCCCTGATATTTAGTCCAGGGGATTCCCCAGGTGTGTGCTGAACGTAATATATGACTCATACCTATCAACTGTACAGATTGTAATAGACTGTACAGAGGTTTGCATCATATGTATGGCACTTTTTACATAGCATTGTGATTTTCTGGTACATCAGTGGCAAATCCTGATAGAAAGATTATAAAATGATGACAGATGTTTGAGTTACTGACTCCATACATACCAGGAAACCCATGCTATTGCACAACCTGTTATTCTCTGAGCTTCCTACATTTGTCTGGCCAGTAGTCAATCCTTCTCCTTATATTTGGGCCTTTGTTCCTCTACTGTTCATGGCTTTGTCCAGATTTCCTGCTCTAAGTGGTTGTTGGTATGATGTGACTGGGGTACATGATTTAACACTACACATGGGGTGACAGTCTTCACACCTCTCACTGTACATGTTTTTGCAGGATGTCCAGCATTCCATCTCATACATCTGTTCTGTTTCTCCTAAAGTTGTGTTTTTCCAGTAATATACTACTAAATTAAGTCCACTGAATTGTTGTATGTACTAACACAGTTAAGTGATGGCCTTTATATCCTGCTGCTACTCTGACCCATTGCAACCTGCTGTTATACTAGCCACATTCTGGGTTACTCAGAGCATGTATAATGTCTGCAGGTTTGACCCTCTGTCCCCCCATTATCACTGGCATTGTCCAGCTTTCTTACAGTAACAGATTGTGGCATATTGACAGTCTGTTGGACTCTTACCATAGAAGTACCACACATGCAAAAGTTGTAGGTGCAGCCAACTTCGAACCATGAATGCCATCAACCATGCTAATGCACTTAGCCCACTGAACCATGAAAAAGTGAGGTTTAATTCTTCACACTATCAACAAAAGACAGACATACACTTTGACCCATGCATATTGTGAAATATAGAACACGTAGCCAGGTTGTTTTGACAGCCCTGGGATTGTGTGGTCTGCTGATATATCCTTGCAAACATACTGTTACTGCAGTTGTATATGGGAACACTGATGTGTTGGTTGTAGGGGAATCTAGCACTGACAGTCGTGCATCTGTCCTCCGACCCCACTCTTTGGCATTTTCCTTCCATACTGCAGTGGGTTTTGCTACCTTGTGGCCTAATGCATATTATGGGGCAGTTAGTATTGGACAGAGTACCTGTTGTCCAACATAACTGTTAGTTCTCTGCAAGTAGCCCAGTGTCCCACTCTATTCCCTTGCATACATGCAGCAGGTCCATATATATACCACAGTCTAGTACCCCGTACATTTGTTGTAAAGAAGAGTGACTTACCTTGTGAATGCAGCAGTTGAGATACCTGTGTTTCAGGGCTGACTCTGTCTGATGCATGCAGTACACAGACAATACATGATAAGGTACAGGTTGTGTGCTGTGGCTGGCATCCTTTTTACTATGTATGTGAGTCGGAGTAAGGTGTCAGTCCCTAGGACCCTAAGTTGTCAGTGCATGTGCTATGTGTTGCCTGTTTCCCAAGGCCAGGGCATACTGGGCATGACTATGTCTGCCTACAGGGACAGCCTCTGGGAGTTCCTCCTCCGAGTCCCCCTGTGGGTGTGGCTGTGGAGACCTTGGTACTGGTTGGGGCTGTGTGTCCCTTCCCTGTGATAATCCTGCCTCAGCTGTTTCTGCAGAATCATATTGTTTAGCATGGCACATACTATGATCATCTGTACACATATAGCTGGAGAGTACTGCAGGGAACCAACAGATATAGTGAGGCACCGGAACTGTGACTTGATCAGCCCAAACATACACTCTATGATGTTCCTAATTTATGAGTGTGCCTCATTATGGCATTCTTCAGTAGGTGTGTGCATTTCTAATGGGTGTCATCATCCATGGTTCCAGTGCGTAGCCAGCATCCCCCAGTAGATGGCTGTATGGGATGTCCCCCCTAGGAAACATCTGGTACAGCTGTGATGTGTGCCAGATATGGGAGTCATGATAACTGCCAGGGTTGCCAGCACACACATTCATTATAAGGCTTGAGCATTGTACATGACCTGGCAGTTGCTGGAGTGATACCCCTTGCAGTTGACGTAGACTCTACCCTCCTCAATGGGCTATGCTTTGATGTGTACATGAGTGCAGTCTATGGCACCCACTAACTCAGGGTAGTGTCCTACATGGTAGAAGAGACATATACTGCTGGCCCTCTCCTCAGGGGTGCGAGGTAAATAAATGTGCTCACTGGTATGTGTTTGCATGGCAGCCAGGAACTGGTGGATTACCCTGGATGCTGATGACTGTGAGACCTCCATCATGTCCCCAGTTGGTCTTTGAAAAGTACCTGGAGCTAGTATTCTAAGGGCTACACATACCTTTGTTTCCACTGGGATGGGTTCCCCTTTGTTTGATCTGATTCCAAGTTGAGGGTAGCAGATCTCAGTGAGTTCCTGTAGTATGGCCTTGTCCACCATGTAGTGCTCTACAATCTCCAGCTCATGTAGCTCCTGAAAGGTTACCCTGGGCCTGAACACTCTTCTCCTCCTCAGTCTAGACCTATTCTCACCATCAGCATCTGCACTGACCTCAGCATCTAGCATATACAGTTGTAGCAGAGCAGCAGCATCCCCTAGCATTCTGTCAGTTAAAATTCCCAAGTCTGCACTCCAATGGTGCAGCATAAGGGGGAAAAATCAGATTGTAGTGTGTATGCATAATTTATACTGGTGTGCTGCAGATGCATCCTGTGTGATTGGCTAACTATGATGCATTCCACCTGCCAGGTACATCATTGAGGGGTTTAAATGGTCCAGTGTAAGGGGACCAAGGTTATCAGTAATTTATACATGATTGGATTAAACTGGTAATTTCCTTTTTTATTTTTTTTTAACTGCCTTCCCTGATAAGCACTGCAGTGCAGCTTGCAAACCCTTGACACTGATATAAACAATGCTTAGCAGTCAGTAGACACACCCCCATGGATAGGCATGCTCAGCATAGCTCAAACCTGCTAAAACATGCACCCCACAGCTAAACAAAGCTTGACAGTTCTGGACACATCCCTCTACTTAGCTGAGAGGTGTGCAGCACAAATTGGCCCTGCTGAGTTCCAATGCGCTTAAACATATTGCGACACACCCCCTTTGGATGTCAGCTAGCTCTTCTGTGGACATCAACATGGATCTGGGGCAACACGGATTTTATCTGCAGACAAAGTAGCCTGTTTTTGCTATTCAGTAACCCCAGCTCATTTGCATACAGATCCATGCACACAGCCTGGATACTACACTATTCCAGGGCCTGCCTCCTTAGCAGACACTAAAATCTAACATTCTACATACTCCATGCAGGGCCCTATAATGCATTATTCTCACATATTTCTTATTTTTACTTTTTAAACTTTTTAGTATTTTTTTTTGCATAATAGCACATTTGCACACTCCTGCGTGCCACATAAATGTAATATGGGTATTAAAAAATGATAGTACATTATTTTGCATTATTGCTTGGACACACAATGCATTGTTTTGCACATAACTGTGCCTACTATGCATTTCTGACCATCTAAATGGGCTTTTACAGCTCCTGTTCAATTTTTACTTTCTTGTACACAGAAATTTTATGTGTTCACTTCGGACACCAACATGGGTTCTGCAGGACTGCCTATCTGCTTGCTGGATCACTCCAGCACCCTCATTTGGATGCAATTCACCTGCTTATAGGGTGATTTGCATGCCATGGACACTTCCGTGTCCGCACGCTCGTGCATGCCCCCTTGCTCTCTTTACTGGATCACACGGCTGCTTACTTCCATTTAAGCTCCATGCCACTATGCCTACATGGAAAATCACTCCATGTAGGCTTTATTGAATTCCCCCAAAGTTGCTAAGTATCAGACAAGAGTATAGGTATGTGTGTGAAGGTTCTATCACCCAGTGAGTTAAAGGTTATAAGATTTGTAAGAATAACAGCTGGGAAATCATCTGACTAAGGCTGAAATGGAAATGTCAGTTTGTGTGTACAAAAAGGTACTAATGAAGCTGAAGACCATCAACAGAAGGTCAACATTTTAGGCAACATGAAACTAGCCCATTCTCTTTAGTAGCTTATTGTAAAAAATGTGCCTTACCAGTCTGCTTTGATTTTCAAGACCATTCAGTATTAAGCTGTGAATACATAAAATTATTTTGGTCCAGTCCAGTCCATGTCTGATAAACAAAAAGTGGCATCAAATATGAAACAGAGATCCAGTATGAGTGCATGTCTAGAGGAAATAGTGTCATTGTTTTGTATCCTATGCATATTTCTTAATTACTCCTTTTTTCAGCTACAGGAGTATAGCATTTATTAAACTGTTGGCCATATTTGAAAAGAGTGGCACTAATGGCTGAACAAAAAAAAAAACATTTGTTCAGATGCCTACCCATGTGTGCAGATGCAATCATTTGTTTATTTGTTTTACTTATTTATCTGTTCTTGACTGAGTTAATGAACTAATCCCAAGGGCCTTTTTCAGCCATGAATCAGTCTGAAAGCACAAAATGAGCATACATTTGATTTTCACACTTCACACTTGTGGACTTGAACAATTATCTGTCATGTTATCTGTCATGTTGTATAGATGTACAGCTATGTTCAGTTGTAAAAAAAATTGTTAATAGCTTAATTTTATAAAATACTGCATTGTTAGAAAATTATAACCCTGCACAATAATCGGAAAATTCATCTGATTGATCAGAAGCTGCAGTCTTGTAACCCTTCCTGATACCTACAAGAGTACTTGCTTTCATAGAAATCATATAAATCAAAAAGAAGATACACCTTTTTTCATAGGAGACTCCATTGTATGACACACAGATGCCCCACTCACCAGACTGAACAAGGAGAAAATAATGATTAGTTGTTTATCTGAAGCCAGGATTCATCATGTTACACAAGCAGGCAAGTCACTACACAGCAAGTACCAGTATGATTGTATAGTCCATGTGGAAGTTAATGACCTATTATTTACTTCCATGGATTATATGAACAGAGACATTGTTGAGCTCTCTGAATATGAGGTACATACCAAATGGGGCGTTGTATTCTATAATGGGTCTAATGAGGGATGAGTACAGTGGGACAATGACCTCCTTTTTTCTGGATGAAAAACCCTTCGTGATGAGGTGTGCCACATAGAAGGATTTCCTGACTGTTGTGGCGATGTGGTTATCGAAGGTGAGACCACTGTCCACCTGCGTCCCTAAGTCTCTTATCACACTTTCTGTGTTTAGTTTACTGCCACCTATATGGTAATTCATGGATACATGTTTTTTCCCAAAGGGGATAACAATACATTTCTTGGCATTGAGCTTGAGCCCATGGCTCTGGCACCAAGCATCTGTTTCTGTAAGGCCCTTTTGTAGAGTATCCACATCATTTGGGGATTCAATAATGGCTCCCAGCTTGCAGTCATCTGCAAACTTTGTTAGCCAGAGTCCCTTAGTGTTGACCTGTACTTCAGAGAAGTAGATGCCAAACAAGAGCGGCCCCAGGACTGAACCCTGAGGTACTCCACTTGTCACTTGTCTGGAGCTGGATTTGGAGTCGGCTACTTTTACAGTGTGGGTTCTATCAGTAAGCCATTTAGCAACCCATTGGGTGACATAGGGATTAATACTCAACTTAGTAAGTTTATCTATGATTCCAGAGTGGGGGATGGTGTCAAAGGCCTTGGCAAGGTCTAGATAGGCTGTGTGAACCACCTTACCCTTGTCCATGGCTGTGGAGACTGATTCAAAGAAGTCAATCAGGTTCAGGAGACAAGATCGGCCCTTCACAAACCCAAACTGGGTGGGGTCCAGTGTTTGAAGGTTGCCAATGTCTTTGTTTATAAGTTCCATGATAATACACTCCATGGCCTTGCAGATAAGGCTTGTCAGACTGATGGGATGGTAGTTTCCGGGATCCAAGGTGGATCCCCCCTTGTGGATTGGGATAACTGTAGCTCTGCGCCACTCAGTGGGCACGAAACCTGAGGTGAGGCTATGATTAAACATGACACTTAGGTGAGGTGCCAGTTCATATTGTAGTTCATGTAGTACACAGCCTGGGATGTCATCTGGTCCCATGGATGCTGTATTCTTGGCTTTAGAGAGTGCGTTTTGTACCTGTGTGGCCGTTATTACTGGAATTTGGCAATCTTCCGGTATTGAGATGGGCCATTTAGGGGGTGAGAGGGGGTGAAGTTGGCACTGAATCGATCTGCCAGGATATTGGCAATATCCTTTGGATCAGTATATTTATTGCCATTCTGTTTTAGCTCAGAGCAGATCTGATCATTGCCATTTAGATTCTTGACATAGTTATAGAATGCTTTGTGGTTGTCTTTGGAATCTTTGGCAATTTTATTTTCATAACTAGCTTTGGAGGATTTTATGAGGCATCTCAGTTTCTTACCGAGGCTAGTAAGGAGTTTTTGCATCCTGGGATTTTCCTCTTTTCTGCAAAAGTTTCTTCCTTTTGTTGTAAAGTTTGTTTATGGCAGGGGACCACCAGATTGGCTTCCTTTTTTGGATGAGAGCATTTTGGTTCTATTTGGGATGGCACGATTCATGCATGAGTGGATGTGCTCGTGCAGTGCCTTAGTGTAGGATTCAGCAGTTGAACTTTCAGTTCCCGTCTGCATGGGTGTCATGAAGTTTGTCACTTCTGACTTGAGTAGCATGAAGTTGGCTTTGGAGAAGTTTTTATGGTGGTTTCTTTACTGGGGGTGGGGAGGGATGTGGATGTTAAGGGTGATTAGCTTATGGTCATACCTGACTAACGAGGGGGTGACCATAGGTATGGAGCATTGATTTGCCATGTTGGTAATGACCAGGTCTAGGATATTGGAGCCCTGGTGGGACTATGGATTAGTTGATCCAGGGCGTTGGAATTTATGAATTCCAAGAACCGCTAAGCAAAGGTGTTGGGACATGAGTAGTTTTCCCAGTTAATGGCAGGGTAGTTAAAATCACCCAGTATTAGGGTGTTTGGTTCTATCTTAATATTTTCCAGTATGTTTAAAAAGGTGTAGTGAGAATCTTGGGGTATGGTGGGGATCTGTAGCAAGCTACAATTTGGATTGCAGTCTTACCTAGTGTTAGTTGCACTTGGAGAATTTCAGACACATTGTGTTGGCCAACTAGCCTGGTGGTGTGAATATCCTTGGTGAATATTGACACTCCTCCACCTTTAGTGTTTCGGTCCTGGTTTGGTGGCCGAAAAGTGTGGTAAGAGTTGTAGCCTGGTATTGCAGGGGTGCTCTCTGGAGCCTTCAACCAGGTCTCAGTTACTGCACAGATATCGATGTTCTCCATTTTTAGGAGTGCCTCGAGAGAGTGCATTTTGAGGTTTAGACTTCTAGCATTGAGTAGCATTACCTTCAGATTTTGCATGCTTGTACCTGTTACGGTGGTGGTTTTGTCCTTTGAAGTTTGCCTATAAAAGGCACTATAGGGGTGGCAAGAGCCTTAGCCAGTAACCTGAATCCCAGGGGCGACAGGTGCAGACCCTCTCTGGCAAAGCATCGTGGTCTGTCAATCATGTCATCCCAATATGTGCCTTGAATTGAGCAGCATTCTATGTTCACAAAGAAGAATGCCACAGTATGAACAAAGGATGACCAAATTCAATAATTGGCTTAGTTTCTGGTGTCTTTTCAGAGATATTCAATATTTGTCAACCTGGTTAACAGGCCACATTACATTACAAAGGATGGTCAGCACCTGTCTCCCCTGGGCTTCCAAATATTGGATAAAACATTATCCTCCCCTTCAGAGCCTTTTCAGAGCCCCCCCTCACCCCCTAAAAGGCCCATATCTATACACGAAGAATACAAATTCCCTGTGATCACAACTACTCAGGTAAAAGCTGCACTCTCTAAAGCCAAAAACACAGCATCCATGGGACTGGACAACATCCCAGGCTGCATTTAAAATGAACTTCAAAATGAACTGGCTCCCCACTTAAGCACAATGTTCAATAATAGCCTCGCATCAGGCTTTTTGCCCACTGAATGGCGTGCAGCAACAGTTATCACACTCCACAAAGGGGGAGCCACCCCTGATCCTGGGAACGATCAACCTATTAGCCTGATGACTGCAAGGCCATGGAATATATCATATTGGAACTCATAAAGAAAGACATTGGTAACCTCCAAACTCTGGATCCTACCCAGTTCGGGTTTGTGAAAGGCAGATCATGCCTCCTGAACTTGATCGACTTCTTTGAGACAGTCACCAAAGCCATAGATGAGGTAAGGTGGTTCACACAACCTATCTTGACCTCACCAAGGCTTTTGACACAATCCCCCATTCTGGAATTATAGCTAAACTCACTAAACCAGGTATAAATCCCTACATCACAAGATGGGTTGCCAACTGGCTCACTGACAGAACCCGCACTGTAAAAGTTGCAGACTCCAAATCTGACCTCAAAGCAGTGACAAGTGGAGTACCACAGGGTTCCATCCTGGGACCTCTTCTGTTTGGTATCTACTTCTCTGAAGTACAGGCTAACATAGAAGGCCTCTGGCAAATGAAGTTCACAGATGACTGCAAACTAGGAGCCATAGTCAAGTCCCCAAATTTTGTGGACATCCTACAGAAGGGCCTCGCTGAGATAGATGCCTGGTGTCAGAGCCATGGCCTTAATCTCAATGCAAAAAAGTGCAGTGCCATCCCCTTTGGTAAAAACTCTGTACCCATGAACCACCACATAGGCATCAATCTACTTAACACCGAATGGGTGATAAGGGACCTTGGGACTAAGGTGGACAGTAGTCTCTCCTTTGATAATCACATCACCATAGTAGTCAGGAAGTCCTTCTACATGACACACCTCATCATAAAAGGGTTCTCATCCAGGAAAAAAGAGGTCATTGTTCCCCCTCTACTCGACACTCTTTAGACCCATTATAGAGTACAATGCCGCTTTTGGAATGTACCTCACAAGACATCTGCAGCAGCTGCAAAGGCCACAGAAGTACCTGACAAAGAGGATTACTGGCCTCAAACAAATGCCCTACACTGACCATCTAAAAAAACTCCAGCTTTACTCCGTAGCATACCGCCTACTCCGAGGTGATCTCTGCTTAACATATAAAGCTATGTCAAACCCAGAGCTGTTGGACATGCTACACCTAAAGAAATCCCAATCCCTCTGAGCTACATGCTCTAGGGACTTAAACCTTGTCACCACAATAAACAGGATATGCTGGAGGGATAGATGCCTGTCCCAGAGACTTCCCATACTCTGGAACAGGCTACCCATCTATGTCAAGCAAAGTTCTTCATTAGCACTCTTCAAGAAAAACTTGATGATTGGATGGGAAATAGAAAATACACCCTGGGATCACTTCTGTGTCTCTGCTTGACAGTAGCACAGGAAAATAACTTTCTTGGGTGGCGTAAGCCAGGGAACCTTGTTGGCTAGGCTTATGTAGACCCTTGGACTGATAGCCTAGTACCTACCTATGAACCTATGAACCTATAGGCAATGCTAAATTAATAAAATTATCAGCGTAACAGCTAAAAGTGTTACTGCTCATTGCTTGGAGCCTAAACAAGAAACTCCACACTCTCAGCTCTCCTCACTCTGGAGAATATAGACCTCTGTGCCATTACCAAGACATGCCCTGGGATTCATGAAAGCTTCATCCAAGAATAAGTCTATTGTTGCACGGAGCAGATCGTGCCTGTTCAGCACAGCAGTGCACCTTGCATATTCATGAAGGAGTGCTGCTGTACAACCTGCATGGGAACGATCTGTGAATGAGTGCTGGTGGTGTGTCCGATCAGTGGGCGCACAGTAAACATGCCCCCTGCACTCAGGAAGTGCCGTATGGCACTTTGAAAACAAAAACAGTGTCCATGCACACTGTTAGCATACCTCCCAAATGAACAGATATTCACAGAATGTCCAGATTTGTGCCTCATATGTTAGGTGTGTTCCTCCTACTGTCCTGGCAAAGAGCTGAGGCTTGAAGTGATTAAATAATAACAAACAATTGAGTCTAAGACTCCACATCCTTAAAATAAGTCATGCAATGCAAAACCTATTAGTCTATCAACTTTCTAAGTTTGTAAGAGCAATATTTAAAATCTGTCTCTCTTTGTTCTCCCATCATGTTAGGCTTTGTCCAGAGTTTATGCTAAGAAGTGGAGAGGTATGACTGTTAGCTATGTGCATATCACTAAACTAAGAAAAATAAAACAAATAATTTTTTTTCCCATCCGCACTAAAGTTTAAGTGTAGCTGAGCGGGTGTGTGCATCACACAGCTGTGTTTAGCATAGCTTAAACATCTGAAGGAGCTAAATAGAAATATACAGCCAAAAAAGCTCAAGTGAGATAGCTTAGTGGTTAGAAATTTCCCTTTATATGCAGCCATTCATGGTTCGAACCCCAATGCAGTTCCTTCATTTTTATATATATGAAAACAGCACTAAAATATATTTTTCTAGAAATAGGTAGTGGATAATATATATTTGTTAACCAGGGTAGTGTAGCAGGTCCAAATGTGAGGCATCAGTGTAGTACAGATGTGAAACCCCCATATAAACACAAGTGCCCCATACAGTATAGCCACAATAGAATATAATGTAATGAAAGCACATAGGGGGATGTTATAGAAGGCAAACATATATATTATAAGATGTCATTAATAAGGAATCAACCCCACGATCCTGATAGGCCATAAAATAAAAGCTGAACAATGCTAAATTTTGCTTAGCTATGGTTAGCCAGTGTAATCATTGATTAAATCTAAATGCTTAGAAACAATTAGTGTAGCTAAGTGGATTTGCGCACTGGTAAGCAGTGCTTAACATCTACCCCTTTAAGCAATGCTTATCTTAGCTACGTGGGTTTGCCCATTGCTTTGCTTAGCTCAGCATATTATAATCAACCAATCACAGCAAAGGACCCTATTTAAACCCTGCAGGTGGGAATACAACCATAAACAGTTGTAGCAGATTACTGCAGGCACTATGGCTGGCGTTGTTGAGGGTATGCACTTTTGGGCGCAGCGCTGGGGCATTCAGGAGTCCACGGTCATGGTTGGACTCCTCATAAAATACAATGACGGGAGACTGCTGCAGGACCAGTACCAGGGCTTGCACATGGCCTCACCAGTGCTACTGGTATCCCTTGGACAGGTGAGCAGATCTGGCACCATTATGCTGACCTGAAGCATAGGAAAATGGACCTCTTGGACCACTGGATCCAAGATGCTCATGCACAGAAAGTCCCAGCAGTGTGTAAGTATCAGTATCAATTATTGTGTAACAAAGTCCAGCCTATGTATGAGATGGATAGGTATAGGTATGCATAAATGTTTCTCTATCTCCTAAACAGCTGTAGATGAGAGGGCTGTGAACATGGAAACCTACACCAGCAGGCTGGTGCGTACAAATCTAGCTTGCAGTAGTCAGAGCACATAAATAGAAAGGCTGCCAGAAGTTAGAAATGTGTATTGTTTGTACTGAATAAATGAGACATTGGCAGAGTAATAGTGACGTACAGGATATATATCAACAAAAGTGTCAGCACCTGTCAATAAAACTCAAAACCCCAGACTGTTGTGTTTACTTTGGTATGTAGTAGTGTGAATCTAAATGTGTACAGGTTTTGCAAAGCAACTATGGCTCTGACAGAATTAATTAACTGAGGCAAATCTGACAAAGATTGTGGAGTTGCAAAACAGATTAACGATAAGAAATGTTCCATGCACCAAGATCCAAACCCTGAATAGTAATGTTGTGTTAGCCATTGTTTTCCATACTGTAATATGTGAAGGTATGAATACTCAGTATAAGAACTCTCTGCCATGCATGAATGTCAAAATTACAAGGCAGATTGTTCAAACAAGAGATTATTATGCAGAAAACAGTGAAGAAACAAATAGCAGTTCCCCAATAGTGCATTGTAGTAAAACACAATCTTGTTGTACCTTTTTGCACAAAACAGGCATGGTTCGAATCCTGGGAGTGGTATTAACCTGTATGCATAATCTCACCCAAGAATGTATGAATATTCATGTGTAGAAACAGTCAGGTATTGTTAACAGAAATTCCCTCCACAGGTCCACCAGGTAAGAAAAGGTATAAATGAGCTGTAAGAAGGCTGTAATTATACACTGTGTACAACACCTACTGTCTAAACCCAAGCTGCAAATGACAGCAAGATAAGTACATACACCAAGTAGTCTCCTCCAAGAAATGTCTCTCAAGTGTCATGCTGTCACAGCTAGTGGTCACTGCTGCCAAACTCCTGGGTGACCGATAGAAATCAAGGCAGAGTGTGGCAGTAGCACACACACACACACACACACACACACACACACACACACACACACACACACACACACACACACACACACACACTATGAGTGCACATATGTAACCTTGACTATGTCAATATGGGTAGAAACAGTCAGGTAATGTTAACAAAAATTTCCTCCACAGGTCTGCCAAGTAAGAAAAGGTATACATGAGCTGTAAGAAGGCTGTAATTATACACTGTGTACAAACATACCACTGCCCAACTGAAGGCCATAGGTTGATGTAAAGTGAGGTAATACCTGGACAGTAATGATCAGAGCAATGATCTTTAAAGTTGTGAGCAATTGAAGCCTATACAGTTGTTAATTGACATCTCTCTCTCGCCCCCACCCTATCTGAACCAATAATCTAAACACATACATCAATGGGTATGTTTTTCACCAAACCTACTGTTGGGAAATGGGTTCTATTGTTCTACAAATATTTAAACGTTTGATTATTAATGTTCACTTTTCAGCTACTATCATTGGTGGCTTGTTGCTATCAATATAACCTGCATACCATTATAATGCCCACTGTGGTTCCATATATATGTGTTCTGTTTGCTATGTAACTGTTTCAAATCTGTTGTTTTGGGTTATGGGAAAACCTATGCATGCTGTTATAACTAATCCTGGAATGTGTTGTTCATGTCTGACCAACATATGTTGTAAAACCTCAACACCATAGCACTTCTGGGAAGGCCATTCCCAGCAGATCCACCTGACCTGCCTCAAGTGGCCGTGGCATCGGGCTCCAGCACATCTGGGACCCAATCCAGGACCTCCTCGTCTACTGGTCCTGCACCACCTTCAGGTGGAACTGCCTTAGGGGATAGGGAGCGTCCCCCCCCCAGGAGCAGGCATGGACAGGACATTATCACCCATAGTCAGGTCCAGGGATTAGTGCATAGCGAGCTTTGAAAGGCATTCAGAGATAAGCTAAGCCAGCTTGAGGGCTGTGTGGTGCATTTTGAGGGTCAGCCTGCCATTTCTGCTCAGCTCCCAGCACAGCCACCTTTGGTGCCATGGAGGTGCAATGGTGACTGCCCATGGGTGGGGACGTCAGTCCCACTGTATCCATTTAGGGGCTCGTGGTTGTCCGATTCCCAACTACCCTCCCCATCCAAGGTGTTTACAACAAAGTACCCGTGAACTACCACATACATGGTAGTCCCCTAAATATAGAAAATGTAATAAGGGATCTGGGGACCCAAGTAGATAGTAATCTCTCCTTTGATAATCATATTTCCAAGGTGGTTAGAAAATCCTTCTATGTGGCCCACCTAATCTCAAAAGGGTTCGCATCTAGAACAAAAGAGGTTATTGTGCCCCTCTACTCATCACTCATCAGACCCATCATAGAGTACAATGCCCCATTTGGGATGTACCTTACAAGACACCTGCAACATCTGGAAAGACCACAGAAGTACCTCACCAAGAGGATTACTGGCCTCAAACAGATGCCCTATGCAGCCCAACTGAAGAAATTCCAGCTGTACTCAAGTTGCATACCGCTTACTCCGAGGTGATCTCTGCCTGACATACAAGGCCATGTCCAACCCAGAATTGATGGACATACTCTACCTAAAAAAAACAAATCCCCAAGAGCCACATGCTCTAGGGATCTAAACCTCACCACAACGATAAATAGGATGTGCTGGAAGGATAGATTCCTGTCTCAGAGACTCCCCATGCTTTGGAACAGGATTCCAATCTACATTAAGCAGAGCCCCTCACTAACGCTCTTCAAGAGTAACCTTGATGACTGGATGGAAAACAGAAAATTTACCCCGGGGATCACTGCAGTGGCTCTGCTGGACAGAGGCACAGGGAACTAATCTAAGGGGGCAGCGAAAGCCAACACATTCTGGCTAGGCTTATAGATGCCCTTGAGAAGATAGCCTAGTACTTACCTATGAACCTATGTCCACTATCACCATTTACATATACCTTATCTCAGGCCTTCCTCTTTTCTCTTACCTAGTAGCCTCATCCTTTCCCAAATTTGCCCAGCATACCTCCTCATCACATGTCCAAACCAACACAATCCTGCCACATTTTCCCCCAAGCTGTCCACCTGGGCTATTCCACAAACATACATATTCTTAATCCTGTTCATCCTCATCACATCCAGTACAAATCTTAACATTATTAACACTGCTATGTCCAGTTGTGACTTGTGCCTCTTTTTTCAATGCCAATGTCTCCAACCCATATAACATAGCTGGTCTCACTACCCTCTTGTAGACCTAAAATATCACTCGTAATGGTACTCATCTGTCACAAATCACTTCTGACACTCTTCTCCACCACCTACATCCTGCCTGTATTCTCGTCTTCACCTCTCCCCCACACTCTCCATTACTTTGAACTCTTGTTCCCAAGTACTTACACTTATCCACCTTTGCAAACTGTACTCCCTGCATCCTCACCATTCCACTATCCTCCCTCCCATTTGCACACATATATTTCATCTTATTCCTGCTGAACATGATTCCTCCCCTCTCTAGACCATACCTCCACCTTTCCAGGGTCTCCTCAACCTGTTCCCTACTCTCACTACAGACCACAATGTCATCTGCAAACAGCATAGTCTAGGGGGACTCCTGTCTGATCATGTCTGCCAACCTGTCCATCACCACTGCAAATAAGAAAAGGATCATAGCTGATCCTTGATGTACTCCCATCTCCACCTTAAATGCACTTATCACTCCCAATGCAGAACTCACTGTTGTCACACTACCCTTGCACATATCCTGTAAAATTATTACAGATTCCTCAGCCACTCCTGACCACCTCATGCAATACCACAACTCCTCTCTAGGCATCCTGTCATATGCTGTCTCTAAGTCCACAAAGACACAACGGAGCTACTTCTGACCTTCTCTGTATGTCCCCATCAACACTTTCAGAGTGAACATTGCATCTGTACTGCTCTTTACTGGCATAAAACCATACTGCTGATCAGTAATCCTCAACTCCCTTCTTAACCTAGCTTCCACCACCATTTACCATTACCTCATGCTGTGACTAATCAATGTTATCCCTCTGTAGTTACTCCAGCTCTGCCCACCACCCTTATTCTCATAATCAGTACCCAAACACATGTTATCCACTCCTCACACATCCTCTCACTTTTCAATATTACAGTAAACACTCCAGTTAAAAAGACCACTGCCATTTGTCCTAAACACCTGGTATGTAATCTGGACCAATAGCCTTTCCATTCTTAAACCTCTTCATAGCTATTCTTACTTCTCCCTTGATAATTTGTTGCATGTCCTGATTCGCCATACCCACATCATCCAACCTTCTATCTCTTTCATTCTCTTCATTCCACAGCCCATCAAAGTACTGTAGCCACCTGCTCAACACACTCTCCTTGCTTGTGAGTGCACATCCACCATTATCCTTTATCAGCCTTATTTGCTGAATATCCTTCCTAGCTACATGCCTCTGTCTAGCCAATTGGTACAGGTCATATTCTCCATCCTTGGTGTCCAACTTTATATACAACCCTTCAGATGCCCCATCTTCAACCATTGCCATCACTCTCTTTGCCACACACCCCATCTCCCTATACACATGTCTACTTTCTGTCTGTCACTCTGACAATCCCACTACTCCTTGGCCAACCTCTTTCTGTGTATACTCCCCTGTACTTCCTCATGCCATCACCAGGTCTCAATGTTCTCTTTCCTCTATGCAGATGTCACACCAAGCCACATTCTAATCATCTCCCTTGTTAGCATGGATGTAGTTACCCAGATATTTGCTAAGTCTTCATTGCCACCCACTGCCTGTCTTAACTCTTCCCTGTACTCAACATCACAATCACCCTTTCTCAGTATCCACCATTTGATCCATTGTGCTGTCCTTACACTCCTCCCTGAGCACCAATGTCATCCCACAGACCAACATTCCATGCTATCTAACTACACTTTCCCCTGTCACCACTTTACAGTTACCAATCCCCTTCAAACAGGCGCCCTGCATAGGAAATAATCCACCTGTGTGCATCTTCCTCCACTCTTGTATGTCACCCTATGCTCTCGGTCTTGTAAAACTATGTATTCACCACAGCCATGTCCAACCTCTGTTGCAAACTCCACTACCATCTCATTTTCTGCATTCCTTTGCTTTACACCATACCTACCCATCACTTCTGCATCCCTCTGTCCCCTTCACCAACATGCCCATTGAAATCTGCTCCAGTCACCACTCTCTCACCCTTGGGTACACTCATCACCACTTCATCCAACCACACCAAAGTACATCTGTCTCATCCATCACACATGCAATCAGTGGAGCATATGCACTAACAACTGTCATCATTACACCATCACTTCCCAGCCTCCTAAATTTCACTCTGCCCAACACTCATATCACCTCCACAAATACTCTTGGCATAATGTTCCTTCAGGTTAACCCCTACACCAGTTCCCCGCCCATGAACACCATGATATAACTATTTGCACCTGACTCCGATAAACAGAGCTGTACACTCCTTCCATCTGGTCTCTGGTACACACAATATATCCACCTTTCCTCTGTCCAGCATATCAGCTAGCTCTGTCTCCATACCCGTCATACTCACAACATTAACAGTTCCTACCTTCACTATCACACCCCTTGCCTTCCCCCTCTCTGCCTGCCATATGAGCATCAGACATCCTCCAGGGTATGTCTGTGAATGCAAAGGCTACTACACTATCAAATGACATACGTGTGTTACAGCAATATGAATAAAGTGTTAACTAATTGTGGCCCATAGCCCACCATGTATGTGCCGTGTCCTCCAAATGTCCTGCCCTAACAGGTTGACATGACTGACTGAGCAACAAGTCTGTAATTACAGTGTGCCATACTGACATGGAACAGAAATGTATAGCAGGTATTACCTGTGCATATGTATGTATGGGTAGGTGTACCTGGCTGCCTAATTACAACTGACATGGGATGCAAAGCATCAGGTAAATAAGCTGTACATGTTGTACATGTGTGCAACCTTAGTTTCTGTGCATCCAACAGAGTTACACTTCTACAGCTACTGGTTGTGGCATTGCCCTGACACAGACATGGGTAGTATAATAAGCATGTGTATCACATTGAAATTGTAGAGGTGACCAACTGTGTTCTGACCTTGTGTCCATGCCTACTACAAACAGATATATGACCAGCCACATAGCTGTATGGCCTCAGCAATACCTTACTCGTAAAACCTGTCTCCACCAAAGTAGAGTAAACCACTTTGCTGGACAGCACCAATGCACAAAGAACATAATGTGATGCTATATTGGCTGTACAGGGCAAAGTAGGAACAGGCACCAACTGGGCAGCATGTCAACCATTGTCTGAATGAGCATATTAGGTCACAGGTGGATTACTGTAAGGCTAACTATGAGTACAAATTGGACACATCCACTAAGGTCAGTCACAAGGCCATCTTCAAATATATCTGCAGTGTCAGAGGCAACAACTCAACCCACCCTGTAATGTCAGTCAGTCATAGCACAAGGACACACACCATAGCTACAGCCAACCCGCTGCAGACAGGTTTAGGTCAATCATCACCCCCCTGGCTCGCCATCAGTATAGTTGGATATGCACAACACACGCACCCCTCCTCTCATCATCATGCATCAGGTGCAAACTGCCTAATCAAAGTTAACAAAAGACAGACCCCTTGGGGCATGATAACATTCCTTCCTGCATCCTACATGAACCCAGGCATATGCTTCCAGCTCCATTACACACTGTATGCAAGCAAAGTCTGAGCGCCATTGACATCCCATCTGCAAGGAACATGACTGCTGTCATCCCTCTACACAAACGTCAGTGACAAATAGTGGTTTATGCAATGTACTGGCCCTCACTGGGGTGAACATGACACATCAGGACCAGGAAAACAATGCATGTTCATACAGTGGTGCCAGGTACAGGGGTATGATGTGTTTGTAAGTGGTGGCTAATGATAGTCCATATTCCTGTTCTGGCTCTGTAAAGAACATTGGGCAATGTCTGAGGTCCTGTGATGTGCTTCCATGTTTATGTCTTCAAGGTGTCATGCAGCGGCAACCACCTTACACCAATGCGGAGACAGCAGCCATCAGAGAAGCTGTAATCTTAAACTATGCCATCCTTTCTGGCCGTAGCTGGCAAAATCTGTGGGAGAAGACTGCCCTGTGGGATGAGATCACCCACAGAGTGAACATCTTGGGCCACTATCGACTCATATATGATCATGTCAGGCACAGAGCAACTGATCTGATACGTTCTGCCCTGCAACGGGCTGCTGCTGTAGCAAGGGACCATACTGCTACTTTTGTGGGGCCAGCCATACAGGCCCCACTTACAGCAACAGAGGACCTCCTTACCACCCTTGGGGTAGCCCCCACACAAACTCAAACACGGGAAAAAGCAGTCATGAAGGTGGGTGGCACCCAGACAACAGGAGAGGAGCATCCAGGTAAGGCCAAAGTGCACATCAATGTAATGAGATAGCATTTAAACTGTCTTTTATAGAGTCTCTAGATGCATATATCAGTGCAAAATGGATTAGTGGGTGGGGTGCAGTAATGCACACAAGTGCACATCTAAGGTGAAGGACAGCAAATTGTGTAATATCATAGTGTGTACTGTACCTGTGCAGAAATGTAGCATTCATCTTGTACCAATGCCTAATATGAATCTGCTGGCAATACCTCTCCCTTACAACTACATAGGTCTCTCTGGACTGGTCTGCTCATGGGACAGCAGCCTGAAGTCAGAAAGTATGGGATTTTCCTGTTGTGGATCCTAAAGTTAATGCATGAGACAATGCACACAACTGTTACACTCAGCATTTAGCAATATCGTATGTTCATTTGTGGTGGTGTTTAATGCATTGTATCACTGTGGTCATCACAGGGGCTTATTTGCAGGAGATGTCACATATCTGTAGCATACCTCACAACATGTCATTGCAGGACATCTGGACAAAGGCTGACAAAATTGGGGGACAAAGGCCCAAATCTAGAGTAATATTGTATAAATTAGTGGTATGCAGTGCATATAAATGGTGTACACACCTGTTAAAATTACAGGTATTTGTGAAATACAAAAATGAGAGCACAACAGACAAGTTCAAAATACTGCCAACCTTTCATGTGACCTATAACCAGTATAATTCAATTGTAAAGCAAACAAATCTGTTAGGGGAACAATAATGACACATAACAATAGTACAACAACCTAGATGCTTATGTGTACATAGGCTGAAGCTACTACTGTGTTGAGGCAGCTTTTGATATAACTACAGCAGTACATCATATTGGGTGCACAACTGCCAGCAATTACAGAGGCACTTTGATAAACGGTAAATAACGGTCAGCTGTCCTACCAGGGTTATCCTAACATATACCCAGTTGCCTGCTACAGCAAGAGCCATGGTTCACATAGAGCTGACTTAGCCTGGAGAAGGGTACCAAAACATTTCCACAATATTGCACATACCATGGGACACAGTGTAGACAGTCATCAAAAGGTGGTGAAAATATGGGGCTCTAGTGACATGGTAAAGGAGCTGACATCCCACCAAAGTCTATGAGAATACAAGACCAAAACTGGCCAGGGAGGATGTCAGGAGCTTTACAGCAACAGTGAAGGAGTAGCAGGAATCTTCAGCAAGTACTGAGTGTGTACTACATGTCACAACAATCTTCCATGGTCTCCATATATTTTGCCTATAGCATAGGGTTGGAAGATGGCAGAGGTTCCTCACACCAAACAATATCCAGGCCTGGTGAAAGTCTGAAAACAATACATCAGGTCTCCAAAAAGCAAGTAGGAAAATGTGTTATGATAATATGGGACAATGTTTGATCTCTTTGGCCATAATTCTGACAGGTGTGTTTGGCGCAATAACACCATTGCACATCACCACAAAAACATCACCCCCATGATGAAACATGGTGATGGCAGTATCCTGCTTTGGGATTGCTGTTCACAAGCTGAAACTGGGGCTGTAGCCAAGTTAGAGGAGATTATGAACAGTTCCACACACCGGTTCCTTGTGGC